>NC_058410.1:55521020-55620313 GCF_002201575.2 Neomonachus schauinslandi | reverse complement strand
AAAAAAAAAAAAAAAAAAAAAAAAAAAAAAAAAAAAAAATCTAAAGATTTATTTCTTTATTTTTGTGGGGGGAGAGGAAGAGAGAATCCCAAGCAGACTCCCAGAACGGTAGATTTTTAATACCCTTCACTCTGTAACTGATAGAGCTAGAAGAAAAAGATAGATAAGGAGATACAAGATTCAGAAAATTGAAATACAAGCCTCATCAAGGGCATGTGTGAAACATTCACTCCCCTAACATAGGACTACACATTCTTTTAAAGTACCTAAGTTACATCTACAAAAACACAAAGGGCAGTAGTGCTTGTCTTCCAAACAGTATCAGTCAGGGGCAACTAAGGAGACCATGAGAGAAGCCAGGCTAGGGTAGGCTGGTAACCCAAGGAATGGAGTGGACAGAGGCAGCTATCAAAGGAAAACAAAGAAGGCTGTGGGTCAAGGAAGGCAGGGGACACAGGAACCAGAAAAACTAACTGGAGCTGAGCCAAAGGAAGCAGCTATAGGTCTCATTAAACCACACTCTCTCATTCAGTATGCAAACAACAGAATTTTAATTTTTATTTATTTTTTTAAAGATTCTGTCTATTTGGGGCGCCTGGGTGGCTCAGTTGATTAAGCGACTGCCTTCGGCTCAGGTCATGATCTTGGAATCCCGGGATCGAGTCCCACATCGGGCTCCCTGCTCGGCGGGGAGCCTGCTTCTCCCTCTGACCCTCCCCCATCTCGTGCTCTCTCTCTGTCTCATTCTCTCTCTCAAATAAATAAATAAAATCTTTAAAAAAAAAAAAAGATTCTGTCTATTTGAGAGAGGGAAAAGAGTCACCCCTACCTACAAGCAACAGAATTTTTATTTTATTTTTTATTTTTTTAATTTTTTTTTAAGATTGGCTTACAATCTGGTTTCTGCCCTGACTACTGTTTTGTTCTGTTTTGTTTAAGATTTTATTTATTCCTTTGAGAGAGAGAGAGAGAGACAGAGCACAAGCAAGGGGAGAGGCAGAGGGAGAGGGATAAGCAGACTCCCCGCTGAGCTGGGAGACTGACATGGGGCTCCATCCCAGGGCCTGGAGATCATGACCTGAGCCGAAGGCAGACACTTAACCATCTGAGCTACCCAGGGGCCCCCAGAATTTTTAAAGTTCAGGATCTGGGGCACCTGGTGACTCAGTCGGTTAAGCATCTGCCTTCAACTCAGGTCATGATCCCAGGGTCCTGGAATTGAGCCCCGAGTCAGGCTCTGCACTCAGCAGGGAGTCTGCTTCTCCCTCTCCCTCTGCCTCTGCCCCTCCTCCCACTCATGCTCTCTCTCTCAAATAAATAAATAAAATATTTTTAAAAATTTTTTAAAAATTAAAAATAAATATATTCATTTATTCATTCAGAGGTATGTATTGAGTATGTCCCACGATCTAAGCACTATACCATATATCTTAAATAATATTTTTCAAATAATTACACTCATGAATATACAATTACAGCTAGAGATAAATGCTCTGAAAGAAAGGAAAAGCATTCTGTGATAGACTGAAAACATTTAGAAAGGCTTTCCCAAGAAAGAGTCTTTTAAGCTAAGAATCAAAAGATGAATAGGAGATATCTACACATAGGAGAAAGGATGGTGAGGAACATTCTGGATGGAGAGAAAGGTATTTGCAAAGATCTTGGTGCATGGAATGTTTAAGAAACCTAAAGAAAGTTGTCTTTCAGTTACATAACTAAAAGCTAAGGAGTAAAAGGGAGTACACTGTGAGATGACACATGAGAGGAAGCAGTCCACGCTGGGCTTTGAAGGCCATGGTAGGGCCTTTGCCATAACAGCAGTGGAAAGGCATTAAAGAATTATAAGCTCATGGGAGAATATGATCAGGTCCGTCTTCCGAAGGAAAAAAAATCTCTCCACCTAAAGTATGAAGAATGGATTAGACTCATGGTAGAGTAGATAAGGAGAGACGAGGTGGGGGTACCAGTTGGTCTAAAAGAGATGAAATTGTCTTTTGCACTAGCATGATTACTCTGTCAGTAGAGAGAATAGGCTGGATTGAGAAATATTTTGCTGATAAAATCAATAACAAATCATGATGGATTGATATGGGAAATAAGAGAAAGGTGGCTCATGCAATTGCACGATTGATGGCACCATTGCTTGGAACAGAAAACACTGGAACAGAACGAACTATATATCTTTTGTAAGATTTTATTTATTTATTTGACAGAGAGAGAGAGACAGCAAGAGAGAGAACACAAGCAGGGGGAGTGGGAGAGGGAGAAGCAGGCTTCCCAATGAGCAGAGAGCTGGACGTGGGGCTCGATCCCAGGACACTGGGATCATGACCTGAGTTGAAGGCAGACGCTTAATGACTGAGCCACCCAGGCTCCCTCTGAACCAACTTTAGAGGAGGAGATCATGTCATGAGAGTTTGAAGTATCCTTGAGGTAGTGAAGTGGGGATATCAGGTAGATAATTGAACATATATGGCTATTCTGGGCTAGAGATAAATATTTGGAGATATCACTGGATAGATGGTGTTTGAAACCTGTTAAGAGTATAAAGTAGAAAAAGAAAAGAGTATAAAGTAAAAAGTAGAGTTAACTTGTCCAAGATTGATCCCTGCAGGTTGACTTCCCAAAGGGAGAGCAATCTTTGCGAAAAGCTCAATGGAAACTGGACAAATCTGAGTGGTAAAGGTAGTTTATCCCAGTAGAATATTGAGGTGTTGCATCAGGGTGTACAGGAGCGAAGAGTAATAGAGAGGTAGCTGGAGTGGGATGTGGGGTTGAGAGGTTTTCTGTTTTGTGTTTTCAAGTAACCAGATAATCGAAGATGTCTTAAACACTCTGGTTGAAACTAACTGAATATTCCAGAGAGAAAACAAAGTCTTAGTCCAGTCAGGCTGCTATAACAAAAATCTCAGAGAGTGGGTGATTTAAACAACAAACAGTTATTTCTCACAGTTCTGGAGACAGGAAGGTCAATATCAGGGTACCAGCATGGTGGGGTTCTGATGACGCCCTCTTCCAGTTTCAGACTGCTGTTTTCTTGTACCCTCACATGGGCCCAGATTGCTAGAGAGCTCTCTGAGGTTTCTTTCTTAAGGGCACTAATCCCATTTACAAGGCTTCATCCTTATGACCTAATCACCTTCCAAAGACCCCACTTCCTAATGCCATCACTTTGGGGGTTAGGATTTCAATATATGAATTTTGGAGGAATACAAACATTTGGTCCATAATAAGGAATAATCAATGATGTAAGATCTAAAGCACAGGAAGCTTTGTAAATAAATAAATAAATAAGAACTGCTTAAATGTTCAACAATAAGAAAATTGTTCAATAAATTGCAGTATGTTTACATAATGCAATGTTTTGCAGCCATTAAAAATGGTATGTATGGGGGCACCTGGGTGGTTCAGTCGTTAAGCGTCTGCCTTCCGCTCAGGTTATGATCCCAGGGTCCTGGGATGGAGTCCCATGTCGGCCTTCCTGCTCCGCGGGAAGCCTGCTTCTCCCTCCCCCACTCCCCCTGCTTGTGTTCTCTCTCTCGCCGTTTCTCTGTCAAATAAATAAATAAAATCTTTTTTAAAAAAATGGCGTGTATGAGAAAAGGATAGCATTGATCCTGGGAAGGGCAAGGCGGGAGGGGGGCTCTGGGGATGGAAGACTGAGTGACAAGGACCAGCAATGAAAGGGAGACTTACCACTGTATACCTTCGCAAATCTTTCTAATTTTGACCTCTATAAATTCATTTCTTATTCAACACTGTGAAAATAAACATAGTAAATAATTTTAAACAACAAGAAACAATGATATATATTAAAAGTATTAATAGAGGGGGCACTGTTGTTGTCCCCAAAACATTCAGTCTCCCTGTTCTTTTATGACAATCCTTATTTAATTTTTTTCCAAGGTAGAGGATTTTAAAAATTTTATTAAGGAATTTTTTTTTTTACATAAAAGTAAGGAAAAGAGCAAAATAAAACCCAGTATACTTATCACCCAACCAATCTTGTTTTGTCAATATTCCCATTTACTCCCCCACCCTCACAATGGATTACTTCCCCCCCCCCCACCGTGGGATTTTTATTGGGGGCTGGGGGTGGACATGGGGGTATCATTAAGTTCTTGGCACAGGAGCAGGGGTATAGGAAATTTTAGAGCCCCCTCCCAGGGCACAGCCACAGAGGAGAGGGGCGGCTCTCCTGGTATTCAGGAGAAGGTAGTGTTAAGCCGCTCCCTCACTTTGCTGAAAGTATCCAAAAACCAGTTCCTGGTCTTCACAGGAATGTCACTCTGCTTGATGCTCTCAATGGCTGCCTGGGCCTTATCCTCCAGGGCACTACCAAACTCCTTCAGTTTACCTGGGATGCACTCCAAGGTCTAGAGGTTTGTGAGGCCGCCTGGGCCAGGGCCGGGCCTTCCAAAACTGATCCACAGAACCACCACCAAAACCAGGAGAGACAGGATGAGCTTCCTGGCTGGGCCAGAGAGACAGTCTGGATCAGTCTCAGGACAGCATGCGGTTACACTGGATTACTTTAATGTAAATTTCAGACATCATAGCATTTTATCTGTAAACATTTCTCATGTATCTTTAAGAGATAAAGGACTCCGAAAAATAATTATACTACTATTATTATATATAAAATATTTGCAAAAATACATTGATATTGTCAAATATCTGGATGATGTTCAAATTTTCTCAATTGTCTTAGACATATCTTTTATTTTTAAAGATTTTATTTATCTATTTGAGAGAGAGAGAGAGAGGACGAGCAAGGGGAGGGGTAGAGGGAGAAGCAGACTCCCTGCTGAGCTCGAGGGGACATGGGTCTCAATCCCAGGACCCCGAGATCATGACCAGAACCAAAGTCAGATAGTCAACCAACTGAGCCACCCAGGTGTCCTTTAGACATAACTTTTTAACTGAAGTTTAGTTGACATATAATATTATATTGGTTTCAGGTGTACAACATAGTGATTTGACAAATCAATATATTACCCGATGCTTGCCACGATAAGTATAGTTACTGTCACCATATAACCTTATTACAATATTATTGACCATATTTCCTATGCTGTACTTTTCATCCCTGTGACTTATTTTATAAGTTTGTAACTCTTAATCCCTTTCTCCTATTTTACCCATCTCTCCCTCTGCCACCCCTCTGGCAATCACCAGCTAGTTCTTTGTATTTATGAGTTTGTTCTGATTTTACTTGTTTGTTCGTTTGTCTTGTTTTTTTAGATTCCACATATAAGTGAAATTATATGGTATTTTCTTTCTCTGACTTATTTCACTTAGCATAATACTCTCTAGGTCCATCCATGTTGTCATGAATGTCAAGATGTCATTCATCTTTATGGCTGAGTAATATCCCATCGTGTATATGTATAAATAAAATATCTTAGACATTTTTAACAATTGGGTTTTTTTTAAAGATTTATTTATTTGAGAGAGAGAGACAGAGCATGAGCAGGAGGGGCAGAAGGAGAGGGAGAGAGAATCTCAAGCAGACTCCACATTGAGCTTGGGGCCCGATGTGGGGCTCGATCTCACAACCCTGAGATCATGACCTGAGCTGAAACCAAGAGTCAGTCGCTTAACCAACTGTGCCACCCAAGGTGCCCCAACAATTGGTTTATTTGAATCAGCATCCAAATAATGCTCACATATCACATTTTGTTAATATGGTACGAAAGCTTTTATTCTATAGGATCCCCTTCCTCTTTTTTCTTTCTTTTTCCTGAAAAATTATTTATATAATTCCTAATTTCATTCAGATGTCCATACTTCTGTGCAGCCCATGTGCTGACACCATCCCTGACTCTAGAGGCATGTGGCTCAGATGTAATCTCATCCCAGGCCACTAATGATAGTTGATAGTTCAGAATTCAGACCAATGAGAAATAAGAAGTTGCTAAAAACTTTCAGGAAAGAAGCTTCCTCACTCTTCTAAGGAAGCCTCGAGAATGCAAGTGCTCATGTATGCTTTCTCTCTCCACACCCCATCCCCTTCTCTTTCTCTGGTATCATATTTCTGGGCAAAATATTTATCATTTTACTACTAAGATGAGGTATAAGGCAAGAATGTTTGTTTTAATCACTTCCCTTCATTATACTAGAAGTCGTAATCAGTGAAAACAGTATTGGAATAATTTGATACTCATTTGGAGAAAAAAAAAGAATGCCAATCTCTATGTCACATCACACAAATTAATCTAGGAAGGATCATAAATCTGCATAAGAGCTAAAACTATAAAGCTTCAAGAAGAAAATATAGGAGACTATTTCATGACCTGGGAGAAGGCAAAGATTTCTTATATAGGACACCGAAAGCAAAAAAGCATAAAAGCAAGCGTTTGATGTTTTCAATGTTAAAAACTCATGTTCATCAAAAGATACCATTATGAAAATGAATAGGCAAGTTATCCATGGGAGGGGCACCTGGGTGGCTCAGTCAGTTAAGCCTCCATCTCTTGATCTCAACTCAGGTCTTGAACTCAGGTCGTGAGTTTGAGCCCCACGCTGGGCTTCACCCGTAGCCTACTTAAAAAAAAAAATAAATAAATAATAAGGGGCACCTGGGTGGCTCAGTAAGTTAAGTGTCTGCCTTCAGCTCAGGTCATGATCCCAGGGTCCTGGGATCGAGGCCTGCATTGGGCTCCCTGCTCAGCGGGGAGCTTGCTTCTCCCTCACCCTCTGCCTGCTGCTTCCCTGCTTGTGCACTTGCTCTCTCTCTGTCAAATAAATAAATAAAATGTTTAAAAAAAAATTATCCATGGGAAAGAATACTCAAAAAGCACATATCTCATAAAGAATTTCTTTGTTGTTGTTTCTTGTTTGTTTTTATTTTGAGAGAGAGAAAGCTGGTGTGCCCTGGGTGGAGGAGCAAAAGAAGAGGGAGAGAATCTCAAGCACGCCCAGGTTGGAGCCCCACACAGGGCTCAATCTCATGACCCTGAGATCATGACCAGAGCTGAAATCAGGAGACAGAAGCTTAACCGACTGAGCCACTCAGGTGCCCCCCTCTTTTTAAGTAAGCTCTATTCCCAATTTGGGGCTTAAACTCATGGCCCCCGAGATTCCCAAGATCAAGAGTCATGTGCTTTACCAACCGAGCCAGCCAGCCACCCCTCCTAAAGAATTTCTATTTAAGGGCACCTGGGCAGCTCAGTCGGTTAAGCATCTGCCTTCAGCTCAGGTCATGATCCCAGGGTCTTGGGATTGAGTCCCTCGTTGGGATCCCTGCTCAGCAGGGAGTCTGCTTCTCTCTCTCCCTCTGCCCCTCCACCCTGCTCGTGCTCTCTCTCTCTCTCACAAATAAATAAATAAAATCTTTTAAAAAAAAAAAGAATTTCTATTTGAAAAACTCCTACCATTTAAAAGACAACCAGTAGGGATGCCTAGCTGGCTCAGGCAGTAGAGCATGAGACTCTCGATCTCAGATCATGAGTTCAAACCCCATATTTGGCATTAAAAAAAATCAATAAATAAAAGACCTAATAAATTGGAGATATTTGTGATATAGTACTCTCAGAAAATTCACCCCTGAGATAGAAGACATTCTTATATCTTTTATGACCCACAAGGTTAGTATTTATTCTAATAAAGCAGGAGCCTTCTTCTCTAAGACTAAAACGAAATAATACAGGAATGGGGTGGAAGATGTTCTCCTTTCTAGACAACATTCATGCTTAATATATGGGAGAGAATTAGTCCTGTAAAAACCTAACTGCAGTAAAATAAATTTTTTTGAGTCCTGAGATAACAAACTACAAATATTGAGGACATATATATTAAAAATCCATACCTACCTCTATGAATTCAGAGCACTATAGATACCAATTCTCTTCTTCACATATCAAACATGGTAAGTACATGCCAACAGCAGACATTCCTCGTGGATACAAATTGCAAGGCACTAGAACTTTCTTGGGAGTAGATTATTGCAAGCCTACATGAAATTTAGGATTAAAAAATGTATTTACTCTTGGGAGAGATGTAAATCATGGGATTTCCATAAATCCCATAAATAAATTGTGACTGTGTAACATAGAAACTTTTGGCTATGACTAAAATAATTTTGATGTTTAAAACCTTCATATAACTGTTGCAAAAATGTCATGGTTTATGCTAATATTAAAAGCAGTCCTATGTCTTCCAAAGTGAGGCATTAGGATATAAATAGAGATAGGCAACCTCCAGAATGAGACTCATTCTGAGAATTTTAAAATTTTAAACTTTTAAAGCATTTGCATAAATAAATGAAATGAAATCAGTAATTAGTCATATGAGAGAATTTTATGAATTTTGTAGTAAGTTTAATGGCCTTAGTGATCACTTGAGAGCCTGAAAGATCATGTTTCCTACCAAAAACAATAGTGTCAAGAAAACTAGTATCGTTGAATTTGTGTATATTTGAAACTATTTTTATACTTATTGTTTTTTCCCATTTCAGTAAATTTCTGCCTTTTTTAAACATTCAGTTCGGGTTAGATAAAAGATGTTGGTGAGTTCATGTCATCATCAGCAACTTAGTCCCAAATTTGATGCAAGTAAATATTTATATGCAAGGTGAAGGTGGACATACAATAAAGAATAAGCCTTTTTAATTTTACTCTCAAGGAGTTCAACTTCTAGAAAGTTCTGACATGTGCAAATATGATAGTAATACGTGGCAAACTCTGGAGAGTCCTTCAAGTTGTGCCAAAAACCCTGGAGATGTGAGGGGGGAGAATGATCACTTCATAGCAGGGAGGGAATGGAATCAAGGAAATTTTCATGCCCAAAAGGAGGTCACATAACACATGGGGAATAGAAACAAGCAGGACAATCTGATTAACAACAAATAATAACAGCTGATAATTGTTGAGCATTAATAGCTGATTTAGCTGAGGCTTAAGGACAATTGGAAAATTAAGGCTAACATGTGTTAGTCAGATTTTAGTTAGCCTTGATGCCGTGTGTCGGAGCTTGAGGCCAGTTCTGCAAACAGTGAGGAGCGACATAATTAGATGGTAGAAGAGAGTGGCAACAAGTGAATGCGTTAACAGGCCCTACAATTATACAGGTGAGTGGAAACAAAGCACTGTATTAAGGTGGAAGTGAAGGAAAAAGATGAATGTGGATACTGCGGATTGACAGGATGCAGAATCTAGAATCTAGAGGGGTGGCAGACTAGGTGGGGAAGAGTTAAAGACGACTTCAAAGTTAGTGGTAATCAGAAGTAAGTCCTTTTGTGGGAGAAAAGCTTGTTCAAAAGTTAAAATTAGGGCACCTGGGTGGCTCAGACGGTAGTGTGTACAACTCTTGATCTCTGGGTTGTAAATTTGAGCCCCACATTGGGTGTAGAGATTACACCCTGCTCGGCAGGGAGTCTGCTTCTCCCTCTCCCTCTCTGCCTCTCTCTCTCTCTCTCTCTCTCTCTCTTTCTCTCTGTGTCAAATAAATAAAATCTTTAAAATAAAAATGAATGAATGAATGAATGAATGAATAAATAAATAAATAAATAAATAAATGAGTTTATTAATACAATAGGATGGCTTATGGACCCCCAACGGAGGAAGCATCATTAGAACTCTCTGGTCTCTTTCAGGTTTATCTTTCTAGAGAACAACTTGAAACATTTCGCTTTCCACCTCAGAATCTACGCAGTTTTCCCCATTCTCCATAATTTAAAGTCTAAACTCCTAAGCATGCTATTCAAAACCTGACACAATCTGTTTTCAAACCACCTTTTCAGTCTTTTTTAATAACTGCCTGCATTTATCGAGCACTTACTGCAACCAGGATTTGTCCTAGAGGGAAACAAGCTGGGATTAGAGTTCATGGGTCAATCCCTACTAACCGTGTGTCTTAAAAAAACTTTCCTAACCCCTGGTAGACTTCCTTTTCATCATTTGCAAAATGGGAGTAATTACAGTATCTGTCTTATTTCACTTACTTCATTCTGTATTTCACAGTTGGAAACATAGTTTCACATCTTACAGCTTTCCTTGATGGACCATTCTCAGACCAGGGTGCAGGGTCAAGCTATTTTAATAGGCTACTCTCTTAGGAACCATGTGCATGAGAGATGTTGTTCCCCAAAATACAGGAGCCGAGAGATACAAAATAATTTGGCCAATACAGAGGATGTGGACTTATTTATTCAACTCTAAAAGTCTGTGTCTGGGAAATAACATCTTTTTTTTTTTTTTTTTGGCACATCCTTGACATCTATTCTTCTGAAATGTTCTATAAATGTTTTGCTTCTTTTGTTTGTACTTCCAGCCTTGCATTTATCTCCTGAATCCTTCTTCATTTTTAGCATTACCATGCCCCCAGGAATTCTCAATTAATTTAGTATCTTAGCACTTGTTGCCTTTAGGAAAACAGGTACACTGAACTGATCTACCAGATCTCTTCTCCACGATAGCCACTATGGAAGACTGTGCCCTCTCACCACTCTCTTGACCCAAACTGGCCATTTGGGACAGGGTCAAGAATACTTGGTTCGCTTCTCCACTCTGAGCCTTGGAGGTGGTACATTTCATGTTATCACGGGAAGAGCAGAACTTGAACTTACACCTTTATTTTACCTGGACGCATATCACAGCTCCAAAGTCCTTATTTAACCTCAGCTCTACCTAATTAACCATTGACTTCTATGCCCCAACCTGCTTCCTACCTAATCCCACAATTACAGTTTATCCCAACCCCTGCATTTCAACATTTTGGGCACTGGTTCTTCAAATTACATCTATAACTTAGTATGCCTATAGCATTCACAAAGGCAGGGCTTGGCTTCATGTGGAAATCCTGGCAGAAAAACAATAAAGATGACTGGATCTATCTTTTCTTCATAATTACCTAAAATGTGGATACCTGGGAATGCATGTATATAGATTTAGAAATAGAATGTAGCAAATCTTTGATGCTTAACGGTACTTTCTTAGCAGATCACTAAATCAATTGGAAAGGGGTGATTTTTTTTTTCATCTTCCTAAAAAAAATCTATGAAGAATCTTTAGTCTCTCGGAATTTCAACACAAGAGATCCAGTTATACTTCCTAGGTCATTACAGAGAAAGGTTTGGTGGGATGGGGGCAGAAGGCAGATAAAGGGGGAAGTGGGTGCTCTAGACCAGATGCCTAAGAAATAGTGGGGGGAGGGGGAGATCATCTGCATTCCTATGTTCAGACCTAGTGATACTTGGAAGAGCTTCCTGTTAGAGGATTGCATGGCCCTGACTCTTTCATTTTGGGAAGGAATTGTTTCCAAGAGCATTGAAGGGGGAACTAGGTCTGATTCTCACTGAGGGACTCACATGTACTACTTAACAGTGATACTCAGATAAGTGCCACGAGGCTGGCATTACTCTATTATAGCTATTAGAATAGCTACTATACTATAATACTATAGCTACTATAGTAGCTATAGTATAGTAACTAGTCTATTCTGAATAACTTTTTATAATTGGGTTGATTATAACTTCAAACGTTTTTGGAAGACATCATCAGACCGTAAGGCTAAAAGAAATAGCCTTTCATCCTTTTGACACCTCCTTATTTCTCCAAATCCCTATTTCATCAGGTGTTCAACAGATAAAACAAGTGCAGAGCCTTGTGTTTCATGCTGAAAGAGATCATGATAAATGTAAGTGTTGTCCTAATCTGTAAAAAAAAAAAAAACAAGTGAGAACTGGTGGTGGAGACAGGGGAGAGGTCAAATACACGGCAAAAAACAGATTAAGACATGCACATTTTAATTCACTGAACACCTTTTTATTGTGCATCAGTTCCATTCCAGGTGCTGCTCTAGGTACTGGGGATATAGCAATAAGCAAGACAGATAATATTCCTATCCTCATGGGTTTACACTCTAGTAGAGAGAACTTAAAATACAAAAATAAAAATAAAT
This sequence comes from Neomonachus schauinslandi, assembly GCF_002201575.2. Taxonomy (NCBI): domain Eukaryota; kingdom Metazoa; phylum Chordata; class Mammalia; order Carnivora; family Phocidae; genus Neomonachus; species Neomonachus schauinslandi. Next base: position 55,608,412 of record NC_058410.1, on the reverse strand, counting down.
AATATGATATTTGCTATATAAAAGTGCTGGGGAAAAAAGGCAGAAGGAACAAGTATAAAAGTCATTAAGTGGAAAAGAGCTTGGGGTGTTTGAGGAATAGCACAAAGCCCAGTGTAATTAGAATACAGTGAGCTTAGGAGAAAATGTAGGAAATAAGGTCAAAGACATATTGGGTGGTAGAGATAGTCTGATGAACGAAATGGTTTGGGTCAATGGAGTGATATAATCTCATGTATATTTTTAAAATATTTGCCTAGCTACTAAGTAGAGAGCAAAGTGTAGGAGCACAAGAGCACAAGCTAGGAGGTCAGTTAGGAGACTGTTGCAACAACTCAGTAGAGGAACGGTGGTGGCTTGAACCAATAGTATTTCGGTGAAAGTGGTGAGATATATGTTTTCTGAGATTTTGCTGGTGCATAAGATGAGGGGCTTAAGACAAAGAGAGAAGTCAAGAGTCTAAGATTTAGAGCCTAAGGATTTTGGCCCAAGTCATTGGGTGACTGAAGTTGCTATTTATTGATATGGAGGACACTGGAGGAGGAGCTGGTTGGGGCAGGGAAGAATCAAGAGTCCTTTACGTTTGAGATGCTTATTAGACATCTAAGAGGAAATGTCAAGTAGAAGGTAGATAGATGAGTCTGGCATTGAGGAAAGAGGTCAATATTAGATACATTCCATTTTTTACTATATTTACATTACCTATCTCATCAGCATTGTAGTATTAAAACCACAGAACTGATTGAGACCCTTTAAGAAATGACTGCAGATAGAGAAATTTGAGGTAATAAGCCATTCAACATGTACAGATAGGAAAGTGTAGATAGATCTAACAAAGCAGTCTAAGAAGCAGCAGTGAGAGTTGGTAGACCAGAAGTCAAGTGAAGAAAGTATTTAAAGTACACCTGAGAGAGTAAAAAGTCCGAAAATTGACTGCTAAATGAGGTAGCATAGAGGTCATTTGTGTTCTTGGTAAGTGTAGTTTCATTGGAGCGATGAGTGTGAAACCTGATTGAAATGGGTTTAATGAGAAATAGAACATCTTTCTTATATTGCTGAAGATAGTGTTTGTTCATATAACTCATTTAAAGGACAGTTTGGCAATAACTAGCAAAATTCAAATGAACATGTCTTTGACCTAGCAATTCAACTTGGAATTTATCCTATAGATATGCTTGATTATGTGCAAAATAACATATGTAAAGGTAACTTTTAAAGATTATGGTAAAATTTATATAACAAAATTTACCACCTTAACCATATTTAAGTGAATGGTTCAGTGGAATTAAATAATCCATCTTGTTGTGCAACCATCACCACCATCCATTTCCAGAACATTTTTCATCCTACAAAACTGAAGCTCTGTATCCATCGAACAATAATTCCCATTCCCCTCCCTCCAGCACCTGGCAACACTCTTCTATTTTCTGTTTCTATGACCACCATCTTATATAAATTAAGTGTTAAATTAATTAAACAATAAGGCCATTAGACTGAGGTGGTTCTTATGCCTTAGCAGCTTATCTGTGTAAGAAAACCAGATACTAAGACTGTAAATGTCCCAAGGTTAAGAAATCAAAACTTAAGGACAACCAATCATGAACAGCCAACTAAGCTGTCCCAAATAAGGCAACCATTTAAGCTATAGCCAATCAAATTTCCTTGCTTTGCTTCTATGTCTTCTCTATAAAAGTCTTGCTAACTAACTCCTGTTAGCGGAGACCTTCTAGCCACTTCCAGTTGGATGCTGCCCAATTTGAAAATATTTTTGCTCAAATAAACCTTAAAAAAATTTTTTTATAAACCTTAAAATTGTAATACACTTCATTTTTTTAAAGATTTTATTTATTTATTTGAGAGAGAGAGAAGGAGAGAGAGCACATGAGAGGGGGGAGGGTCGGAGGGAGAAGCAGACTCCCTGCTGAGCAGGGAGCCCAATGCGGGACTCAATCCCGGGACTCCAGGATCATGACCTGAGCCGAAGGCAGTCGCTTAACCAACTGAGTCACCCAGGCACCCTGTAATACACTTCATTTTATCTTTTAACAGTACCCATCCAACCCCTCCTACCATTTTCTAGATCCTTTATCCTGTTTTTCCTCATTATCTTTATCTCCACCTGACACATATAGTCATTTATCTGTTTACCTCCCCTGCATACATGAAAGTATGCTCTGGGGCACCTGGGTGGCTCAGTTGTTAAGCGTCTGTCTTTGGCCCAGGTCATGATCCCAGGGTCCTGGGATCGAGTGCCACATCGGGCTCCCTGCTCAGTGGGAAGCCTACTTCTCCCTCTCCCACGCCCCCTGCTTGTGTTCCCTCTTTCACTGTGTCTCTCTCTGTCAAATGAATAAAATCTTAAAAAAAAAAAAAGAATGTATGCTCCTTGAGGGCAGGACCTTTGTTTATTTTTGCTCTTTGCTATATCCTTAGAGCCTAGCATAATACTTGGCAAGTGTAGGAGCACATTATTTGTTGGCAAGAACGAGGTTCAGGGGGAAAAGCACTCCTATTCTAATTTCCGGGCTAATGGATTAGACCCTGAGGATGTACATTCTCTAGGGTTGAACCCTTAGTCCTTTGCTATTTCTCCCCAACTATCAATTCTTAATCAGTGCAACTTTTTTCTTAATGCAACTTTGATCCAATTTCTTATCTTTTGCCACCACTTTAAGTTCATAGTCCCCTGTCCTTCCTCAATGATCTCCTGAAAACTGCTACTTCCAGTTCATCGATGTGTCCAAGATACATGAACATATTGACTATTTCTTCCTCTCTCTGTGTTTACTAATATTATCCTCAACACACACACACACTAGGTTCCTAGAGTAGAGACAGATTATTATTATTCACTTAAAAGCAAATAACCCCCTTATGGTGTCCCATGTCCCGATTCTTTCCCCTGGAATGATACAACAAAAGCCAGATATGACTCTACAAATACAGGGCTTATATTGTAGGAGAGTAATGCCCCCCCCAAAAGAATCTGGACATTTATATAAAAGAGAGAGGCGGCTGTCCCCTTCCCTACTGAAAGTCTCCTTGGAGATGGGATGGAGAGGATCCTGGATTCTCTTATAAATAAATTTCTCAGGAGAGGGGCGCCTGGGTGGCTCAGTTGGTTAAGTGACTGCCTTCGGCTCAGGTCATGATCCTGGAGTCCCAGGATCGAGTCCTGCATCGGGCTCCCTGCTCGGCAGGGAGTCTGCTTCTCCCTCTGACCCTCCCCCTCTCATGTGCTCTCTCTCATTCTCTCTCTCTCAAATAAATAAATAAAATCTTTAAAAAAAAATTTCTCAGGGGAAAGATAAGATCATTGTCTTCAGCTTTACAACCCAGTGATGTCTCCATGGTTCTGGCTTTCACACCCCTCCCCGCCGCCACAACACACACACAACTATAAACACATGCCTCTATGAGGTAAATCTCTCTGGAAGTCTCTCATTATCTAATTAGTCATACGTTACTTTTCAGTGCTTGCTGGAACCATGTTTCAGTAACATTTGTACAGAAAGCCCTGGCTGTGCAGAAACCTAAAAATACTTTCTCTGCAGCCCCCACCATCTTCCCTTCCAAATTTGCTAGTATCCAGCAAGGACCTTAACTGCAAGCATCAGAATCTTACTCTCACTGATTTAAGCTGAAGAGTCATTAGGAGGCATACAGCCAGGCTTGAAAACCAGGCAAGGAGGTCTGATCAGCAACTAGGGTTACAACCAGGTTCATTCCACAGAATGAGTCTGACGTGACTGCTGATGAATGCCAGGCACCACAGCCACACAGCTACTATCTATCAGCTGTTAGCTGCTGACAGCAACCACTGGATGCCACAGCAGAACTTCTGGCTACTGCCACTACTACCATATGAATGGATTAGAGAGTCAATTCTTAATATCACAGGTTTCCAGTTTAAACTCTGGGGCTGGAGCATCTGATTGGGTGAGCCTATGACATGTGGTTCTGCCCAAGCTGCAAAGAAGGCTAGGAAAGTGAGTGTGTCATTTTAGCTTCTAGAGTGGAAAGTGAGCTCTGACTATAGCTTAGACATTTTTATGGGGAGTTGCCCCCCCCCAAAAGAAGGGAGTTCTGATGCTGGGCAGCCACAAAAACAAGAAATGTCCATTATTTGGCTATTTACCTGTGTTCCTTATCTCAGTCTTTATCTATATCCAACCAAATGCATACGCCAGGAGAGGGGGGGAAGATGGCGGAGAAGTAGGGGACCCTATTTCAACTGGTCCCTGGAATTGAGCTGGATATCCACCAGACCACTCTGAGCACCCATGAAACCAGCCTGAGATGTAAGAAGATCTGGATCTCTACAAACAGAATATCGTAGGCGGTTGGTTTTGAGGTATGAAGAGGGGAGCCGTGATTCCGCCGGCAGATATCAGAGGATAAACGGCAGTGGGAGGGTGCCTAGCTGTGGGGATCCTATACCGCAGGTGAGCAACAGCCTCGCGCGCTGCAGATGGGCACAGACTCGCAGACCGGTAGCGGCAGGGAAAGGACTCTAGGGCAGCCCCCAGGACGGAAACCCGGGGCGGTGGGGTCAAGCCAGCAAACTGCAGCCCCCTGGGCAGAAACCTGGAGCGGCAGGGTCGCACCTGCAAACTGCAGCCCCCGGGGCAGAATCCCGGAGCAGCGGGGTCGCGCCCGCGTGAACTGGGAGTGGCTGGTGGTTTTAGAAGCACAAAGGGCAGGGACGTGCCCCAACCTGGAGGCAGGACTGGGGGTGCTGCAGAGGGGCGCACAACCAGGCCGCTGCAGTTTATAACAGCACGGACAGAAACGGAGGCGGTGTGGCCTGGAGAGCTCACTGAAGAACAGACCGCCATCTCTCTGCTCTGAGGCAGAGGGTTGGAAATGGTCTCTTCTGCTCTGACTCGTGGAAGAGACGTGGAAAGCTGCTAGGGAAAGCCGCCAGAGAACAAAAGCCCCCAAAACTGATTTCTGCTGAGCCCATCCCCCGCCACAGGGGCGCAGGGCAACTCCGCCCAAACAGGGTTGCCTGAGTAACAGCGTGGCAAGCCCCTCGCGCAGAAGACAGGCTGGGAAAACAAGAGGCCAGCAACCCTAAGGTCCCAAGAAAACAGGTGCATCTTGCTTGGGTTCTGGTCAATAATTTGGACTCTATACATTCCCTCAAACACCCATCAACAGAATGACTAGGAGGAGCCCCCAAAATAGAAAAGACTCAGAGATTATGACTTATGCTGCAGATTTACAAATGGATGCAGATATAACCAAGATATCAGAGATGGAATTCAGGCTAGCAATTGTGAAGACAATGGCTAGAATGGAGAAATCAATTAATGGCAACATAGAGTCTCTAAGGGCAGAAATAAAAAGTGAATTGGCAAAACTTAAAAATGCTATCAATGAGATCCAATCCAATCTAGATAATCTAACAGCTAGGGTAACTGAGGCAGAAGAGAGAATAAGCGACCTGGAAGACAATATAATAGATAAAAAGGGAAAAGAGGAGGCCAGGGAAAAAACAACTCAGAATCCATGAAAATAGAATCAGAGAAGTAAGTGACACCATGAGGCGTTCCAATGTCAGAAAAATTGGAATCCCGGAGGCAGTGGAGAGAGAGAGAGGGCTAGAAGATGTATTTGAGCAAATCGTAGCTGAGAACTTCCCTAATCTGGGGAATGAAACAAACATTTGAGTCCTAGAGGCAGGGAGGACCCCTCCCAAGATCAAGGAAAACAGGCCAACACCCCGGCATGTAATAGTAAAACTTGCAAATCTTAGAACCAAGGAAACCATCTTAAGGGCAGTTAGGGGGAAGAGATTCCTTACGTACAGAGGGAGGAACATCAGAATAACGTCAGACCTACCCACAGAGACCTGGCAAGCCAGGAAGGCCTGGCAAGACATATTCAGGGTACTAAATGAGAAGTACATGCAGCCAAGAATACTTTATCTGGCAAGGCTTTTATTTAGAATGGATGGAGAGATGCAGAGCTTCCACGACCGGCAGAAGTTGAAAGAATATGTGACCACTAAGCCGGCCCTGCAAGAAATATTAAGGGGGGTTCTATAAAAGGAGAAAGACCCCAAGAGTGATCTACAACAGAAATTTACAGGGACAATCTATAAAAACAATATCTTCACAGGCAACATGATGACAATTAATTCATATCTTTCAATAATCACTCTCAACGTGAATGGCCTAAACGCTCCCATAAAACGGCACAGGGTTGCAGACTGGATAAAAAGACAGGACCCATCCATATGCTGTCTACAAGAGACTCATTTTGAACCTAAAGATACATCCAGACTGAAAGTGAAGGGATGGAGATCCATCTTCCATGCCAGCAGACCTCAAAAGAAAGCTGGGGTAGCAATTCTTATATCAGACAAATTAGATTTTAAGCTAAAGTCTGTAATAAGAGACACAGAAGGACACTATATCATTCTTAAAGGGTCTATCCAACAAGAAGATCTAACAATTTTAAATATCTATGCCCCCAACATGGGAGCAGCCATCTACATAAGCCAACTGTTAACCAAAATAAAGAGTCATATTGATAACAATACGTTAATTGTAAGAGACCTTAATACTCCACTCTCAGCAATGGACAGATCATCTAAGCAGAAAATCAACAAGGAAACAAGAGCTTTGAATGATACATTGGACCAGATGGACCTCATAGGTATTTACAGAACATTCTACCCTAAAACAACAGAATACTCATTCTTCTCCAGCGCACATGGAACTTTCTCCAGAATAGACCATATACTGGGTCACAAATCAGGTCTCAACCGATACCAAAAGACTGAGATTATTCCCTGCATATTCTCAGACCACAATGCTCTAAAACTGGAACTCAATCACAAGAAAAAATTTGACAGAAATTCAAACACTTGGAAGCTAAAGACCACTCAGCTCAAGAATGTTTGGGTCAACCAGGAAATCAAAGAAGAACTGAAACAATTCATGGAAATCAATGAGAATAAAAACACATCGGTCCAAAACCTATGGGATACTGCAATGGCGGTCCTAAGGGGGAAATACATAGCCATCCAAGCCTCACTCAAAAAAAAAGAAAAATCCCGAATTCACCAACTAACTCTACACCTTAAAGAACTAGAGAAAAAGCAACAAACGATGCCTAAGCCATGCACTAGAAGAGAAATAATTAAAATTAGAGCAGAAATCAATGAATTAGAAACCAGAAACACTGTAGATCAGATCAATGAAACTAGAAGTTGGTTCTTTGAAAGAATTAATAAGATTGATAAACCACCAGCCAGACTTATCCAAAAGAAGAGAGAAAGGACCCAAATTAATAAAATTATGAATGAAAGGGGAGAGATCACGACTACCACCAAGGAAATAGAAACAATTATTAGAAATTATTATCAACAACTATATGCCAATAAACTGAGCAATCTGGATGAAATGGAGGCCTTCCTGGAAACCTATAAGTTGCCAAGACTGAAACAGGAAGAAATGGACAACCTGAATAGGCCAATAACCAGGAACGAGATTGAAGCAGTGATCAAAAACCTCCCAAAAAAACAAGAGTCCAGGGCCTGATGGATTCCCTGCAGAATTCTACCAAACATTTAAAGAAGAAATAATACGTATTCTACTGAAGCTGTTTCAAAAAATAGAAACAGAAGGAAAACTTCCAAACTCATTCTATGAGGCAGGCATTACCTTAATCCCCAAACCAGGCAAAGACCCCATCAAAAAGGAGAATTTCAGACCGATATCCCTGATGAATATGGATTCCAAAATCCTCAACAAAATCCTAGCTAATAGGATCCAACAATACATTAAAAGGATCATCCACCACGACCAAGTGGGATTTATCCCCGGGATGCAGGGGTGGTTCAACATTCGCAAATCAATCAATGTGATAGATCACATTAATAAGAGGAGGGAGAAGAACCATATGGTCCTCTCAATTGATGCAGAAAAAGCATTTGACAAAATACAACATCCTTTCCTGATTAAAACTCTTCAGAGTATAGGGATAGAGGGAACATTCCTCAAGTTCATAAAATCCATCTATGAAAAACCCACAGCAAATATCATCCTCAATGGGGAAAAGCTGAGAGCCTTTCCCTTATGATCAGGAACACGTCAAGGATGCCCAGTCTTGCCACTATTGTTCAACATAGTACTAGAAGTCCTAGCAACAGCAATCAGACAACAAAAAGAAATAAAAGGTATTCAAATTGGCAAAGAAGAAGTCAAACTCTCTCTTTTTGCAGACGACATGATACTTTATATGGAAAACCAAAAGACTCCACCCCCAAATTACTAGAACTCATACAGCAATTCAGTAATGTGTCAGGATACAAAATCAATGCACAGAAATCAGTTGCTTTCTTATACTCTAACAACGCAACTGTAGGGAGAGAAATTAGAGAAACAATTCCATTTACAATAGCACCAAGAACCATAAGATACCTCAGAATAAACCTAACCAAAGAGGTAAAGGATCTATACTCTAGGAACTACAAAACACTCATGAAAGAAATTGAAGAAGACACAAAAAGATGGAAAAATATTCCATGCTCATGGATCGGAAGAATAAACATTGCTAAAATGTCTATGCTACCCAGAGCAATCTATACCTTCAATGCCATCCCGATCAAAATTCCAATGACATTTTTCAAAGTGCTGGAACAAACAATCCTAAAATTTGTATGGAATCAGAAAAGACCCCGAATCGCCAAGGAAATGTTGAAAAAGAAAAACAAAGCTGGGGGCATCACGTTGCCTGATTTCAAGCTATATTACAAATCAGTGATCACCAAGACAGCATGGTACTGGCACAAAAACAGACATATAGACCAATGGAACAGAATAGAGAACCCAGATATGGACCCTCAACTCTATGGTCAAATAATCTTTGACAAAGCAGGAAAATACATGCAATGGAAAAAAGACAGTCTCTTCAATAAATGGTGCTGGGAAAATTGGACAGCCACATGCAGAAGAATGAAACTCGACCATTCTCTAACACCATTCACAAAGATAAACTCAAAGTGGATGAAAGACCTCAATGTGAGACAGGAATCCATCCAAATCCTATAGGAGAACATAGGCAGTAACCTCTTTGACATCGCCCACAGCAACTTCTTTCAAGATACATCTCCCAAAGCTAGTGAAACAAAAGCAAAAATGAACTTCTGGGACTTCATCAAGATAAAAACTTCTGCACAGCAAAGGAAACATTCAACAAAACAAAGAGGCAACCCACAGAATGGGAGAAGATATTTGCAAATGACATTACAGATAAAGGGCTGGTATCCAAGATCTATAAAGAACTTCTCAAACTCAACACCCAAAAAACAAATAATCAAGTCAAAAAGTGGGAGAAGATATGAAAAGACACTTCTCTGAAGAAGACATACAAATAGCTAACAGACACATGAAAAAATGTTCATCATCATTAGCCATCAGGGAAATCCAAATCAAAACCACACTGAGATACCACCTTACACCAGTTCGAATGGCAAAAATGGACAGGGAAAGAAACAACAAATGTTGGAGAGGTTGTGGAGAAAGGGGAGCCCTCTTACACTGTTGGTGGGAATGCAAGTTGGTACAGCCACTTTGGAAAACAGTGTGGAGGTGCCTCAAAAATTTAAAAATAGAGCTACCCTATGACCCAGCAATTGCACTCCTGGGTATTTACCCCAAAGACACAGATGTAGTGAAAAGAAGGGCCATATGCACCCCAATGTTCATAGCAGCAATGTCCACAATAGCCAAACTGTTGAAAGAGCCGAGATGCCCTTCAACAGATGAATGGATAAAGAAGATGTGGTCAATATATACAATGGAATATTACTCAGCCATCAGAAAAGATGAATACCCAACTTTTACATCAACATGGATGGAACTGGAGGAGATTATGCTAAGTGAAATAAGTCAAGCAGAGAAAGTCAATCATCATATGGTTTCACTTATTTGTGGAACATAAGGAATAACATGGAGGACATTAGGAGAAGGAAGGGAAAAATGGGGAGGGGGAATTAGAGGGAGAGATGAACCATGAGAGACTATGGACTCTGAGAAACAAACAGGGTTTTAGAGGGGAGGGGGGAGGGGGGATTGATTAGCCGGGTGATGGGTATTAAGGAGGGCACATACTGCATGGAGCACTGGGTGTTATACGAAAACAATGATCGTGGATCACCACATCAGAAACCAATGATGTATTGTATGGTGACTAACATAACATAATTAAATAAATAAATAAACAAACAAACAAATGCATACGCCAGAAATCATGGCAGCATCTTTGAATTGTTCACCCCTACACCCAATAGGTCTCATTGCATCTTGCTGACCCCCTCCCCTTAAGCATTTCTTCTTTCCCTCCAGGTTTATTGGGGGAAAAAGGATGTATTGCATGCATTAGTTTAAAGTGTACAACATAATGATTTGATATATGTGTATATTGCAAAACGATTACTAAAATAGGTTTAGTTAACACCCATCATCTTACACAGTAACAAAATTTTTTTCTTTTGATGAGAACTTTTAAAATCTTACTATCTTAGCAACTTTCAACTATACAACACAGTATTGTTAACTATAGTAACTATGCTGTACATTATATCCTCCTCAAAGCTTTTTTTCTTGTAACCGGAAGTTTGTACCTTTTGACCATCTCCACCATCCCCGTACCCTCCACCAAGCATTTCTTTTATCTGCGTTTCACTTCTATCCTCATTACCATGGCCACAATTGAGCCTTCATAATTTCCTCTGCAATATACTCCTTGGATATTTGCTATAGTGTCCTGCTTGGTTACCTTGAACCAGGCCTTTACTCCTGCTCAATCAGTCTTCCACACTGTTATTACACAAATGTCTTTCTGATATTCAATTGTATCAGTCCCCTAATTAAAGTCTGTCAAGTGGTCTTCATCACATTCAGATAAAGTTCAGACTACTGGAATGGAATACAGGCCCTTCTGAGGCCCCATTTTCAGCTTCATCTTCTTTCAACATTCTGCTATATGAACCCTTCACTTCAATCATGACAAAATACTTGTTCTCCAAATACATAGTGCTTTCTCACGCATCACATCTATGCATATACTATTGCTTCTCCCTGGAATGTCCTTCCAACCTCATTTACTTGCTTAAGTACTATTTTTCTTTAAGACTCAGCTCATGCCTCCTCTAGATGAGTTAGGGGCCCACTCTCTCTGATCACATAGCTTATCCTATACACATATATCAGTTTAATCACCATGTGTTAGGTTACTTTACTGTCTGTCTCCCTTACTAGTGATTTCTTTGAGGTAGAGTCTTGCTATCTCTATATCCTGTCTTAACTATTCAATAAATATTTGGTGATAGAATTAAAAAACATCACCGGAAGCAGAAAAGAGTTTCCATTGGATTGAAGAAACTGAGATATAAGTGGTTTAGATGAGTTGTCCAAAGCTATACAGCTAGTTATAGCAAAACTAAAAATAGAATTCTTTTTTTTTTTTTTTTTTTTTAGTAATCTCTAACCCCAACGTGGGGCTTGAACTCATGACACCGAGATCAAGAGTCTCATGTTCTACCAACTGTGCCAGCCAGGTGCCCCAAAATAGAATTCTTTGTTTTGTTTTGTTTTGTTTTTAGAGTTGTGGGGGGTTGGGGGGAGAGGCAGTGGGAAAGGGAGAGAGAGAATCTTAAGCAGGCTCCACACCCAGTGTGGAGCTTTTTCTCACGACCCTGAGATCATGACCTGAGTGGAAATCAAGAGTTGGATGCTTAACCAACTGAGCCACCCAGGCACCCCAATTCTGTTTTAAGTTTATTTATTTTTTTAGTAATCTCTACACCCAACTTGGGGCTCTAACTCATGACTCTTGAGATCAAGAGTTGACTGCTCTTCTGACTGAGATAGCCAAGCACTTCCCCCGCAAATTAGAATTCTTAATACCTAACTCATTACTCACTCTTCTCTACTACAACTTCTATTCTACAAGGCATTTTGCCTTTTACAAAAATCTCACTGCAGATTTGATTCTGGAAATTTACCCCTACATATGGAAGGGACCCATATGATTTTAAGTAGAAAATATTCAAAGATATTGCCCCAGAAGCAACTCTTATGATTAAGAGGCTATATAGCACCTTAGAATAAGTTACCCAAATTGTATTAATTTCATATACACAGAAATTCTTTCCATCATAAAGTACTTAAAAGTCATTATCTTATAACATAGCTGATCTGACTTAGAAATGTTTGAAATGACGGTACTTATGTGAAGGCAAAAATCTGGGTTTTCAAAAAGATAAGTACTGTATGACACTACTTATGTGGAATTTAAAAAAGACAAATTCAGAGAAACAGAATAGAGTGGCGGTTACCAGGTGTTGGGTGTAGAGGCCTCTTTTAGGCAACAGGCTTGAACAATGGAAAGTAGAAAAGGTCAACAGTGGCACCCTGGCTGAATACAGACAGGCCCATCAGGCAACCCACCTCAAAATACCCATAGGCCCTACCTAACCAATGGGCTACTTACAACCAGGCAGTTTCCAAATAAGGGAAGATTCCATACATCCCCATACCTCCTCACTTTCCCCCTTTAAAAACAGCCCCTACCCATTGCCTTGTGGCAGTCTGCGCTTTCCTGCCTACACCTCCCTTGTGGTGTATTCAATAAACTATCTCCTTTGTTCTGCCTCAGGTGAATCCTTTCATTGCCTGCACCACCAGCTTCCACCTGATGGGGTTGCCCCACATTTTGGGGGCCCTCATCTGATTGGAAGTGATACCACATTGGGGAGTGGGGAAATTGAAGAGATATTGGTCAAAGGGTACAAACTTCTAGTTATAAGATTAACAACTTTGGGGATCTAATACTGTATCATATACTTGAACACTGCTAAGAGAGTAGATCTTAAATATTCTCATCACAAAAGAGAAATGGTTAACTATGTGATGGAATTGAGGTGGTAGCTAATACTATGGTGGTAATCATTTTATAATTTAAAATATATCAAATCAACACCCATAAACTTACACAATGTTATGTACCAATTACATCTCAATAAGGGAATAAAAAAGCTGATGCAAAGAAAAAAAACCTGGGTTTTAAGGAAGCAGGTAAAGTTTTAAGGCACTGACTTGTTAATAAAATGGTGTGGCTTTGTTCTATCACTCTTGTTAAGTAAGTCAGATGATTGTTTATATTCCCTCCAGTGCTTAGATGCTGTAGTTGTAGTAATTGCTCAATAAAAGTAACAGAGTAGTGCCTGGCTGGCTCAGTCGGTAGAGCGTGCGACTCTTGATCTTGGGGTTGTGAGTGTGAGCCCCACGTTGGGTGTAGAGATTACTTTAATTAACAAATAATAAAATAAAATAAAATAAAAGTAACAGAAAGCAACTAACAGTCAGCCATGAGCATAGGATGACCCAGAACAAAGTTGTTAGATTTTGGGTGTGAGGCTATAATTATAAGATCAGAGCAGAATCCACCATGACTAGAGGTCTAATTATAGCTCAGTACCATAGCTCCTGGAAAATTAAAGAAGTATTTCCAAATCACTACTGTCTCAGGGGTTTTATAACCTCAGGTTAACAAATTATCATACCTACATGGATTGCAGTAATAATAGGCAGTAAATATTTTCTTTTATCTTTGAAATTTCATCCTTTGTTTTGTTCTCTACACCAGGAAGGCTCAGAAACTTGTCATTAGAATGAGACAACAGATTTAGTCCTAAAATGTGTTTAAAAAAACAAACAAAAAACCCAAAAAACACAGGCCCAATATGGTGTCACTTAGACCAAGTTCCCAAACCAGTGCTTAATATATAATCTAATTGCAATTTCAACCTCCTCCAGAAATGTACTCTTAACTGGCCAGTCTGGAATTTTTCAACCTGCATCCATGAATCTGCTACCTGGCTCCTCTTTACTTCCCAGAAAAAGATGAGGTAATCTGCATAAGGCACTCAGACACTTTGCTTTTCCCCCTAAAAGTGGCCTCACCTGGAACAATCCTTTTCTTTTGCTAATAACTTTCTTGCCTCTACCCTCCTTCTATAAAAACCTTCCATTTTGTACAGCTCCCTGGACCACCTCTCTACTTCTTAGATGGGGTGCTGCCTGATTCATAAATTCATTTAATAAAGCAAATTAGATCCTCAAATTTACTTGGCTTAATTTTGTTATTTAACAGATGCAAAAGGTATTTTAAATAGAGGAGTAAATACCTATTTAATGACTATTACTAGGTCTCAAATACAGTTAAGTTTAAAAATCAACTGGCAGAAAAACATTATATAACATAACATATATGTATGTAATATAATTACATATTCATACATTTATACATCAATATCAATTCATTTTTTAAAAGTCACAAGGATAAGACCCATAAAGTGGCATCACCTTTGAGGAGAGACATCAATTGAAAGGAAAATTAGGGTCACATGCAGCAATTTATACTTTACATGTTTCTATATTTTTTTAAGTTTTTGCCAAAAATATCCCAAGTTGTATTAAGTATTAATTTTGCCAGTTAAAACAACAACAACAAAAAACTTGTGACTTGCTAGGGCAGAATTTAACTCAGGCAAGATAAAATTTCCCATGCTCTTAATAGCTCTGTTACTATGATACAATTATATTATGAGCATGTTTACATAACACAGTCTAGAAGTAATTTAATATGTATCTAGTATTTTATTATATAGATACAGTATAATTTTAATCATAAGTCTTTTATTTTGTTTCCAACTATTTAAAACAAAGTTAAAAACTTTTTAAAATTATTTATTTATTTGAAAGAGAGAGAGAGTGAGAGAGAGAGCAATCATGAGAAGTGGGGATGGGTAGAGGGAGAAGCAGACTCCCTGTTGAGCAGGGATCCAGATGAGGGACTCGATCCCAGGACCCTGGGACCATTACCTGAGCTGAAGGCAAATGCTTAACCGACTGAGCCACCCAGGCACCCTAAAAATTTTTTATTATGGAGTTTTCCAAAAACAAAATTAGATAGCATATACATAAGAAACCCCCAAGTATCTAAAACCCAGCTTCAGTGATTATCAATTTATGGCCAAACCAGTTTCTCTAAATAAAAACTTTGCTTTCTCTACTCATATAAGTTCTTTTTCTTTGAAATCATCTTTATCTAAAGATGAAGAAGACATTTCATGAATATCTGAATTCTGGTCCATTCACCATTCTCAACAACTTTAATTAACCTTTAGAATCATCTTCCATTAATAACATGGTTATTTATCAGAGTTTCACAACTATCTGGGGCAAACTTATTTAAAATCTAAATCCCCTAAGATTTTCTCTGTCCCTGTGACAATTCAAGAATATAAAAGTCCTGTGCAAAGAACTACAATGATAATTGTGTATTTAAAGCTATCAGTATGCACTGACAGATAAAGAGTTGAGTAAAATAGAGGGGATCAGAGAAAATAATTTGGGGAAATAACCTAAAAGTTCTTCCACACTTAACATTTTCTTTCATGGTCTTTGGTTTTAAGTACCTTTTGGTTAAATGAAAATAAGCCAGGTGGCAGATGCAAGCCCAGTTCACTATTTCAGTGGCTCCACATAGCATCCTCCTGGAATGCTTTGCAAGTTAAAATAGTGTTCTTTTCCAATGCAAGGCAGAGTAGAACTCAGGGATCAAGACCATGCATTAGGCTGGAGAGCAAGTTGAATGGAATGTAATCACATGGTGTTTCTGTGCAATGGTGATTCAGAACCATGGACAGTGGTGTGCTCTTCTTTATCATCCCCATGGTAGATAGTTCGCTCCTACAGAAAGGCATCTGTTACTGTGTATTGGGAGTGGCTAGAGCTAAGGCACAGACAAGGTTCTGAGGCCAACTGCAGAGGCCAATCTAGGATCAACAGAGCCAGGCAGAAGCATGGTAAAGGCCTTAAAGTCCAAAGACAGAAATGCAGGAATCACACTCAGGGAAATAAAAAGTCAAATTTGAGGTCATAAAGAAGGACTGGAGTATAAGCTAAGGCCGAATACAATGGAAAAGGGAAGGTATTCAAAGTTGAGGACTAGAAACAGCACTTTCAAGTATAGAAGCAGGCAACAAGGTCTACACAACAATGCAACTAGAATAAGGTGTCCTTGCCCTTGAATCAGAATTTAATTCAAGTTAATTCAAATCCACAAGCACTCAATGCACACCAATAGTGAAACAATGGTTTTAGGCAGTAATCCTGGTGTGGACAAATAAGAGTTAACAGATTTTCACCACTCAGAGGCATAAACAAGATTGAACAGAGATGCTACTGATCATACCTGTGACCTAGGTCTTCTGGAGCCTCAAGATCTCGACATCTGGAAGCAGTACGTTAATTCACTATCAATTCCTTAGCACTAACTCAGAGAAGATAAAGAAAACAATGAAAAGAAGAATGAGGTCATTGGAGAAGGGGAAATTGATGAGTACTGACATGATTATCCCCACCCTCTTATTAGGTGTTTCATTTCAACACTAAACAATCTCTCTAGTCAAAAAGTGACTTTATATGGACCTCCTTTAGGAAGAAAACCAAGTGTATGTCTGTGTGTATGTGTACATATGTGTCTAAATTGAGAAATTTTGTTTTGATTTTATCCAAAATGGATAAATGGGTGCCAACACAATCGAGAGAAAGAGACAATTAAACACAGTATATAAAATTTTTTTCCACTTGAGAAGAAAAGCACCACTTAAGAGTAAGAGACTCCTTTCACTCTCTTTTTAAATATACTAAATAGGGGTGCCTGGGTAGCTCAGTCGTTGAGCGTCTGCCTTCTGCTCAGGTCATGATCCCAGGGTCCTGGGATCAAGCCCCAAATCGGGCTCCCTGCTCAGCGGGAAGCCTGCTCCTCCCTCTCCCACTCCCCCTGCTTGTGTTCCCTCTCTCACTGTGTCTCTCTGTCAAATAAATAAATAAAATCTTTAAAAAAAAAAATAAATATACTAAATAAAGGATGGACTCATTAGACAAAACAATCCAAGAATACAGTGGGTAAGATTCTTAACATCAGAGATTCCTTCTCAGAGATTGACAATGCTGCCAACTTAGTGGGAAGAAATTGTACATAGAAGTTTGAGAGTGGCAAAAAAGCAAGCAGAAGTAGTGGAAGACCATATACCCACTTGATTTTGCTGCAACACTGGCATAATTATCATGGATGTAAATGTCATCTGACACTAAGGTAAGTCTCTTCATCAGCCTTTGCAATAGATTTGGTATGATGTGACTACATGGATGTTCTCAAACTTCTTCAGTGCTCCATGGGTACTCTTTCCAAATTTATGCTTTGTTGATTATAGAATACCTTCCTAGACAAGAAACTTATTCTTTGTTCAGAGATATACAAAAAACTATACTTCTGCTTAAAGCACATTCAGGTCTTGCCTAATATCTAGGAAGATCAAGGGCCAAACTTGGACCATAATGATTTTTCTTTCTGTAGATACCATGATTAGGGGCTTTGAGTGAACTTCTAGAATAGGGGTCAGCAACTTTTTTCTGTTAAGGGCCAGATAGTAAGTATTTCTAGGCCACATATTCTTCTCAATCACATAATCTCCTTTCTTTTTTAAACTTTCTTAACAATTAAAAAATATAAAAAACAGGGCACCTGGATGGCTCAATCGGTTAAGCACCTGCCTTGGGCTTGGGTCATGATCCCAAAGTCTTGGGATCAAGTCCTGCATCAGGCTCCTTGCTCTCCAGGGGGCCTGCTTCTCCCTCTCCCTCTGCGTGCCGCTCCCCCGCTTGTGTTCTCTCTCTCTGTGTCAAATAAATAAGTAAAATAAAATAAAATAAAATAAAAAATATATATAAACATTCTTAGTTTAAACAGACTACAAACTAGATTTGACCCATAGGACATATTTTACCAGCTTCTGCAAGGAAAAAGTTCAGAAGATTAGAGTTACCTCAAAGAAAGGAGTAGGATGAGGGCACATTAATAGAACCAGAGAAACATAAATAACTTTCTAAAAAGAAAAAGTGATACTCCTTTTTTTTTCCCCCCAAAGGAATGCCATCTATGTTTTGGTTTTGACAACTAAAATTAATTTGCCCCTTGTAAAAGGATATGGTTTGTCCATTTCACACAAGTAATGATGTTCATAGGAGTAAACTAGTAAGAAACACTTCTGACAAACTCAAGTGGAATACTCACTACCTCATATCAGCTATTTCCTTCCTCATATCAGCTATTTAGGCAACAATTTGTTTTTGTTTTGTTTCGTTTTTATAGATTTTATTTATTTATTTGAGAAAGAGCGAGTGAACGGGGGTGAAGGACAGCGGGAGAGGGAGAAGCAGACTCCCCACTGAGCAGGGAGCCTGATGCAGGACTTGATCCCAGGACCCTGAGATCATGACCTGAGCCGAAGCAGACACTTAACCAACTGAGCCACCAAGGTGCCCCTAAGCAACAATTTAAAAGAAAACTTTCCTTCCATAATATGTAGAAAATATCTGTATGTGATGTGTTTGTGTATATATTTAGGAGATAGATAAAATGTATGTGCATGTTTACATATGTAATAATGGATTTATAAAATGTGTATATATAATAAAATATATATAAACATTTATATATTTTATCTAGTTCACAGGTCCTATTTTTGCAGAACACAGCTTTCATATATAATTTCAAAAGATATATAAGGGAACTAATAAGAGTATAATTGAATGAGTAGGAATGGTCATTGCTCAGCCATCTAATTAACTAGTTTTGTCAATTATTGCCTCCCATGCCCATAAGATACAGGAGATACACACTCATGTAGCTAAGAGGTCTCCAGTGTCATTTTATTTTTTTAAAGGTTTTATTTATTTATTTGAGAGAGAGAGAGTACCCGAGAAAGAAAGTGAGCGAGCAAGTATGAGCGGGGGTGAGGGTGTGGGGGTGGGGGGCAGAGGGAGATGGAGAAACAGGCTCCCCATTGAGCAGGGAGCCCCACGCAGGACTCCATCCTAGGACCCTGAGATTATGACCAGAGCTGAAGGCAGATGCTTAACCGACTGAGCCACCCAGGTGCCCCTCCAGGGTCATTTTATAGAGCAGTACTCATATCTAGAGCAATGAGGATTCTACACTTGCTCAACAACCATTGCCAAGGTACATCACACACATTTCCATTAATCAATCAGCTGCTCCTCTTATAAGAGAAAGTTTTTCATAAATGTATGTATTTAGATTAAATTTACTATCAAGGAGGGGCGCCTGGGTGGCTCAGTCAGTTAAGCATCCGACTCTTGATCTTAGCTCAGAGTTGTGAGTTCAAGCCCATGTGAAAAAAAAAAGTAAAATAAAAAAATTGTCAAGGAGGTGACATTGCCTGCTACAAATGATTCTCATATGTGCTAATTACCTTACAGAACACAGAAGCTATAGAGAGATTAGGGTAATGACTCGGATGGATGAACAAATAGGTCAACTAGAGATGAGTGAACTGATTTGTCTAATATTAGAACCAAGCCCTACAAACCCCCTGCCTAAACTAAATCATCCAATTGCTTCTGCAGTTTTGGAACTTAAAGGGTGGCTTTAAACCTTTGGAGTTTTTAATTTTCATATATTTGCTAGTCTTCTTCAAGAATTTTAAGAGATGTAAATATAATTACATTCTGGAGAATTATAAGAGATATGGAAGCACACTAACAAAACTGCATTCTTAGAGGTATATGATTTGGCAAAAGATCCTCCCATTCTGTAAGGCTTTCAAGATTTCCCTAACACCCATCTTAGAAAGGCTCTGAACATGAAAACCCTCAACAACTACATGGGCTGCAGTCACGAATAAATATCAAAATGTAACATGAGGGGGTGCCTGGGTGGCTCAGTCGTTAAGTATCTGCCTTCGGCTCAGGTCATGATCCCAGAGTCTTGGGATCAAGTCCCACATCGGGCTCCCTGCTCCACAGGAAGCCTGCTTCTCCCTCTCCCTCTGCCCCTGCTTGTGTTCCCTCTCTCGCTCTCTCTCTGTCAAATAAATCTTTAAAAATTAAAAATTAAAAAAAATGTAACATGAGGATGGTCCTCCATAACATTTATCAGCAGGTAGGAGTTTATGATTTGAGTAGATAATATAAGGTGATAAGCAGCCAACACAGAGGGTTATCTTAAAGAAGGAAAAAGACAGTTCTTTATTTTGCACTTCTCCCTGCCTTTCAAATGCACCCTTCTCAATCTTCACAAAAATAAAAATATCAGATTCAGTAATAGAATGAGAAAGATTATTGACCAAATAAAAAAAAAGTTAAGCTATTGGGCAATATGATTCAATACTTGTTTTAATTTCCTTAGGCAACCAAAGACCATCTCTGTATGTGCTGCCCTGATATCTCATCTCTGTAATGAGAATTAAGTCAGAGAGTTTAAATAAGACCAGTTTTTACCACTGTAGGAATAACTGAAAGTTATTCACATGACTGGATATAGTAGGCCCTTAGCGAGTCAAAACCAGCATTTAGGGGCACCTGGCTGGCTCAGGAGAAAAGCATGCAGCTCTTGATCTTGGGGTCGTGAGTTCAAACCCCACATTGGGTGTAGAGATTACTTAAATGAATAAACTTAAGCCCTTAGGAAAAAAAACCCAGCATTTAGACATGTCTGGACCTGATTTTTTTTTAAGATTTTAGTTATTTGTCAGAGAGAGAGAGAAAGAGAACACAAGCAGGGGGGAGTGGCAGGCAGCGGGAGAAGCAGGCCCCCTGCTGAGCAAGGAGCTGGATACAGGACTCGATCCCAGGACCCCGGGATCATGACCTGAGCCGAAGACAGATGCTTAACCGACTGAGCCACCCAGGCATCCCTGGACCTGATTTTTAACTTGCTTTTTTTCTTTCCTACCTTTCTATTTCCTACAACTGCACAACCCACCCTGCACCACCCCACCCCACCCCTAGCCACCCAAGTCACACCAAAGAGGCCAAAGATGGAGAAAATAGTATGTCATGTCTTGGATACTTGTCCTCTAGCTCAGCTCCATTAATTCCTAGTGGAATCTGCTAGAAAGAGGAGCTACAAAAAGAATTCCAAGGAGTACTTAATATGGCACTCTAGGAGCCAAGGGAACACAGCTCGGTATAAGCAAGAAGGGGCCTTCTCCACGTTTTCTCACAGTTCAGCATGACCCGACATCATATTTGGCAGCTCTGAAAGCAGTGAAACATGGCACTTTCAACAGATTCAACATCACATTGGATGTGGGCAACAAAGGAAGGCACCACTTCCAGGGGCTTCCTTTCTCAGACAGCATGTTAACCAGGGGACCAGAGTTCCAGAGCATATAAGAGGGCTTCCCAAGCTGGTGTGAGGCATGGCCCAGGAAGTTTGAGGGAGGCTGGAAGCCCTGTGATGGCAGGTGTGTGTGTGTGTGTGTGTAATGTGAAATTGGATTGATTGCTTATTTAAGCCCATTTGTACCCACAGGCTGTTGAAGACTGAGGAATTAGCTTATGTGGATTTTCTGGTAAAATCCAGATTTCAAATATTCTTCCCATGTTATCCAAAAGCCATGGAAATACACAAATGTCATCTTTAAGCTATATACCTGCTAGGGGGCAGACATACAGTTACCATATTCATATATTATCATCAGAGAACAAACATTTTCATTGACTGCTGAAGTCCCAGCATAGATAATGTAGTCCTTCTGTTCAGCACTGCTCTCTAACAGCAGAGCCATTTCTTTATCAGGTGAAAAGGAGATGGAAAGGGAGTTGAGGGGCTAGTGAAGAAGTGAAAATGAAAAGAAACGAGGAACATGTCCTGTGCTTCACAGCCTTTTTTTTTTTTTTTGGAAAGTACAAACCTGGAGAGTTTATATTATTTCTAGTTTTACTTCCTTCACGGTCTTAATTAGTACTGTTCCTCTGGTTGAAGGGCAGGAGGAAAGAACCCTTTCAGTCTCTGCTTCACACCCCCCATCCCAGTGTGTCTCTCAGCAGTCTGTAGTTATGCTGGTGAGATGGGGGGCATGGTCTGGTGACACGATCACTGGATGTGGGAATAGGACACCGGGTTTTAGATCTGTCTCTCTAACCAGCTAACAGGCTCTTGGGATGTGGGTGGGAGGTGGGGAGGGGAGTGGCCATGATTTGTAGTATTTGTTAACTTCCATGATGTAAATATTTCCAACATAACCAATTTCAGGGTACCAGCATGATGCCAGTGAACATAGAGTCGTGAAGAGATGCTTAGTGGCACATCATTATATAATATTGCCACCATACAGATGCAGTAGATGGAGATAACCCCAAGAATCCAGATAATAAAATGTAGTAAAATAATTATAAAATGATGAGCTCCCAGTATTTCTTACCTATGTGTTTGCATTTGTGTGTGTGTCTGTGTGTTCATATTAGCTAAATTTTATTGAATTACCACTCTGGGTCAGTTTGTTTTTTCCACTGAGGTATAACTGACATAGAAAAAATAGTACATATTTAGGGGCGTCTGGGTGGCTCAATCAGTTAAGTGTCTGACTTTGGCTCAGGTCATGATCTCAGGGTCCTGAGATTGAGCCCTGTATTGAGCTCCACATCAGCCTCCACACTCAGCACAGAGTCTGCTTATCCCTCTGCCTCTCCCTCTGTTCATGCTCTCTCTCAAATTATTTAAATAAAGTCTTTAAAAAAAAAATAAACAGTACATATTTAAAGTGTACACCGTGGTGGGGCGGGGGGGCCTGGCTGGCTCATTTGGTGTAGCATGTGACTCTTGATCTTGGGGTTGTAAGTTCAAGCCCCATGTTAGGTGTAGAGATTACTTAAAAAATAAAATCTTTAAAAAAATAAAGTGTACACTGTGATAATTTTTGACATATGTATCGATGAAACCATCAACAAAATCAAGATGGAGAACATATCCATCATCTCCAAGTTTCTTTGTGCCCTTTTGTAATCATCCCTTTCCTGTTCCTCCTGTCCTCTATCCCCCAGGCAACCACTATCTGCCTTCTGTCACTATAGATTAATTTGAATTTTATAGAACTTTATATAAGTAGAATGATAAGTATGTATCATTTGTTATCTTGCTTCTTTCACAGCCTAATTATTTGGAATACATCCATTTTGTATATGTGGATAGTTTATTCCTTTTTATTGCAGAGCAGTATTCCATTGTATGAATATACCATAATGTGTGTATCCACTCACCTATTGATGGATGTTTGGGTTGTTTCTATCCCGAAGTTCAGTGATGCTCTTTTCATTAAAAAAAAAAAATTCTTGGGCACCTGGGGGGCTCAAGTGTTTGAGTGACTGCCTTTGGCTCAGGTCATGATCCTGGAGTCCTGGGATCAAGTCCCCCGTCAGTCTCCCTGCTCAGTGGGAAGTCTGCTTCTCCCTCTGACCCTCCTCCCTCTCATGCTCTTTCTCTCTCTCTTATTCTCTCTCTCTCTCAAATATATAAAATCTTTAAAAAAATAGGGCGCCTGGGTGGCTCAGTTGGTTAAGCGACTGCCTTTGGCTCAGGTCATGATCCTGGAGTCCCGGGATCAAGTCCCACATTGGGCTCCCTGCTCGGCAGGGAGTCTGCTTCTCCCTCTGACCTTCCCCCCTCTCATGTGCTCTCTCTCTCACTCTCTCAAATAAATGAATAAATAAAATCTTAAAAAAAATCTTTAAAAATAATTAAATTAAATTAAATTAATTAAAAAAATCTGCAGTGAAGGAAACAATCAACAAAACTAAAAGGCAACCTTTGGAATGGGAGAAGATACTTGCAAATGACATATCTGATAAAGGGTTAATGTCCAAATCAACCCCCCCAAAAACAAATAATCTAGTTAAAAAATGGGCAGGAGACACGAATAGACATTTTTCCAAAGAAGACATCCATATGGCCAACAGACACATGAAAAGATGCTCAACATCACTCATCATCAGGGAAATACAAATCAAAACTACAATGAGATATCACCTCACACCAATCAGAATGGCTAAAATTAACAACACAGGAAACAACAGGTGTTGGTGAGGATGTGGAGAAAGGGGAACCCTCTTAAACTGTTGATGGGAATGCAAACCAGTGTAACCACTCTGGAAAACAGTATGGAATTTCCTCAAAAAGTTAAAAATAGGGGCACCTGGGTGGCTCAGTGAGTTGAGCCTCCAACTCTTGGTTTCAGCTCAGGTCATGATCTTGGGATCCTGGGATCTGGCCCCATGTTGGCTCCATGCTCAGTGGGGAGTCTGCTTCTTTACCTCTCTCTCCTTCTCCCTCTGCCCCTCCCCCTCCACTGGCGCATGCATGCACACTCTCTCTCTCAAATAAATAAATGAATCTTAAAAAAAAAAGTTAAAAATAGAACTACCCTATGATCCAGCAATTGCCCTACAAGGTATTTACCCAAAGGATACAAAAATACTAATTCAAAGGGATACATGCACCCTGATGTTTATAGTAGCATTATCAACAATAGCCAAATTATGGAAAGAGCCCAAAAGTTCATCGACTGATGACTAGATCAAGAAGATGTGGAACAGGGACACCTGAGTGGCTCAGTCGTTAAGCGTCTGCCTTCGGCTCAGGTCATGATCCCAGGGTCCTGGGATCGAGCCCCGCATCGGGCTTCCTGCTCAGCGGGAAGCCTGCTTCTCCCTCTCCCGCTCCCCCTGCTTGTGTTCCCTCTCTCGCTGTGTCTCTCTCTGTCAAATAAATAAATAAAATATTAAAAAAAAAAGATGTGGTATATACAGACAATGGAATATTATTCAGCCATAAAAATGAATGAAATCTTGCCATTTGCAACAAAGTGGGTGGAGCTAGAGAGTATTACACTAAGTGAAGTAAGTCAAAGAAAATACCATATGATTTCACTCCAAGTGGAAATTTTTTAAAATTTTTTTATTGTTATGTTAATCACCACCCATTATTAGATTTTGATGTAGTGTTCCATGATCTATTGTTTGTGCATAACACCCAGTGCTCCATGCAGAACGTGCCCTCTTTAATACCCATCACCAGGCTAACCTATCCTCCCATCCCCTTCCCCTCTAGAACCCTCAGTTTGTTTTTCAGAGTCCATCGTCTCTCATGGTTCATCTCCCCCTCTGATTCCCCCCCTTCATTCTTCCCCTCCTGCTATCTTCTTTTTTTTTTTCCTTAACACATATTGCATTATTTGTTTCAGAGGTACAGATCTGTGATTCAACAGTCTTGCACAATTCACAGCACTCACCATAGCACATACCCTCCCCAGTGTCTACCACCCAGCCACCCCATCCCTCCCACCCCACCCCCCACTCCAGCAACCCTCAGTTTGTTTCCTGAGATTAAGAATTCCTCATATCAGTGAGGTCATATGATACATGTCTTTCTCTGATTGACTTATTTCGCTCAGCATAACACCCTCCAGTTCCATCCACGTCGTTGCAAATGGCAAGATCTCATTCCTTTTGATGGCTACATAATATTCCATTGTATATATATACCACCTCTTCTTTATCCATTCATCTATCGATGGACATCTTGGCTCTTTCCACAGTTTGGCTATTGTGGACATTGCTGCTATAAACATCGGGGTGCACATACCCCTTTGGATCCCTACATTTGTATCTTTGGGGTAAATACCCAGTAGTGCAATGCTGGATCGTAGGGTAGCTCTATTTTCAACTTTTTGAGGAACTTCCATACCGTTTTCCAGAGTGGTTGCACCAGCTTGCATTCCCACCAACAGTGTAGGAGGGTTCCCCCTTCTCTGCATCCCTGCCAACATCTGTCGTTTCCTGACTTGTTAATTTTAGCCATTCTGACTGGTGTGAGGTGGTATCTCATTGAGGTTTTGATTTGGATTTCCCTGACGCCAAGTGATGCTGAGCACTTTTTCATGTGTCTGTTGGCCATATGGATGTCTTCTTTGGAAAAATGTCTATTCATGTCTTCTGCCCATTTCTTGATTGGATTATTTGTTCTTTGGGTGTTGAGTTTGATAAGTTCTTTACAGATTTGGGATACTAGCCCTTTATCTGATATGTCATTTGCAAATATCTTCTCCCATTCTGTCGGTTGTCTTTTGGTTTTGTTGACTGTTTCTTTTGCTGTGCAAAAGCTTTTTATCTTGATGAAGTCCCAATAGTTCATTTTTGCCCTTGCTTCCCTTGCCTTTGGCGATGTTTCTAGGAAGAAGTTGCTGCGGCTGAGGTCGAAGAGGTTGCTGCCTGTGTTCTCCTTTAGGATTTTGATGGACTCGTCTCACATTGAGGTCTTTCAACCATTTGGAGTCTATTTTTGTGTGTGGTGTAAGGAAATGGTCCAGTTTCATTCTTCTGCATGTGGCTGTCCAATTTTCCCAACACCATTTGTTGAAGAGACTGTCTTTTTTCCATTGGACATTCTTTCCTGCTTTGTCGAAGATTAGTTGACCATAGAGTTGAGGGTCCATTTCTGTGCTCTCTATTCTGTTCCATTGATCTATGTGTCTGTTTTTGTGCCAGTACCATACTGTCTTGATGATGACAGCTTTGTAATAGAGCTTGAAGTCCGGAATTGTGATGCCGCCAGCTTTGCTTTTCTTTTTCAACATTTCTCTGGCTATTCGGGGTCTTTTCTGGTTCCATACAAATTTTAGGATTATTTGTTCCATTTCTTTGAAAAAAGTGGATGGTATTTTGATGGGGATTGCATTGAATGTGTAGATTGCTCTAGGTAGCATTGACATCTTCACAATATTTGTTCTTCCAATCCATAAGCATGGAACATTTTTCCATTTCTTTGTGTCTTCCTCAATTTCTTTCATGAGTATTCTATAGTTTTCTGAGTACAGATCCTTTGCCTCTTTGGTTAGATTTATTCTTAGGTATCTTATGGTTTTGGGTGCAATTGTAAATGGGATCGACTCCTTAATTTCTCTTTCTTCTGTCTTGTTGTTGGTGTATAGGAATGCCACTGATTTCTGTGCATTGATTTTATATCCTGCCACTTTACTGAATTCCTGTATGAGTTCTAGCAGTTTTGGGGTGGAGTCTTTTGGGTTTTCCACATAAAGTATCATATCATCTGCAGAGAGTGAGAGTTTGACTTCTTTGCTGATTTGGATACCTTTTATTTCTTTTTGTTGTCTGATTGCTGTGGCTAGGACTTCTAGTTCTATGTTGAATAGCAGTGGTGACAGTGGACATCCCTGCCGTGTTCCTGACCTTAGGGGGAAAACTCAGTTTTTCCCCATTGAGAATGGTATTTGCTGTGGGTTTTTCATAGATGGCTTTTATGATATTGAGGTATGTACCCTCTATCCCTATACTCTGAAGAGTTTTGATCAAGAAAGGATGCTGTACTTTGTCAAATGCTTTTTCTGCATCTATTGAGAGGATCATATGGTGGTTGTTCTTTCTTTTGTTAATGTATTGTATCACGTTGATTGATTTGCAGATGTTGAACCAACCTTGCAGCCCAGGGATAAATCCCACTTGGTCATGGTGAATAATCCTTTTAATGTACTGTTGGATCCTATTGGCTAGTATTTTGGTGAGAATTTTTGCATCCATGTTCATCAAGGATATTGGTCTGTAATTGTCCTTTTTTTTTTTTTATGATTTTATTTATTTGAGAGAGAGAGAATGAGAGCACATGAGAGGGGGGAGGGTCAGAGGGAGAAGCAAAATCCCTGCCGAGCAGGGAGCCTGATGTGGGACTCGATCCAGGGACTCCAGGATCATGACCTGAGCCGAAGGCAGTCGCTTAACCAACTGAGCCACCCAGGCGCCCTGTAATTCTCCTTTTTGATGGGGTCTTTGTCTGGTTTTGGGATCAAGGTAATGGTGGCCTCATAAAACGAGTTTGGAAGTTTTCCTTCCATTTCTATTTTTTGGAACAGTTTCAGAAGAATAGGTATTAATTCTTCTCTAAATGTTTGGTAGAATTCCCCTGGGAAGCCATCTGGCCCTGGGCTTTTGTTTGTTGGGAGATTTTTGATGACTGCTTCAATTTCCTTAGTGGTTATAGGTCTGTTCAGGTTTTCTATTTCTTCCTGGTTCAGTTTTGGTAGTTGATACATCTCTAGGAATGCATCCATTTCTTCCAGATTATCTAATTTGCTGGCATAGAGTTGCTCATAATATGTTCTTGTAATTGTTTGTATTTCTTTGGTGTTGTGATCTCTCCTCTTCCATTTATGATTTTGTTGATTTGAGTCATTTCTCTTTTCTTTTTGATAAGTCTGGCCAGGGGTTTATCAATCTTGTTAATTCTTTCAAAGAACCAGCTCCTAGTTTTGTTGATCTGTTCTACTGTTCTTTTGGTTTCTATTTCACTGATTTCTGCTCTGATCTTTATTATTCTCTTCTCCTGCTGGGTTTAGGCTTTATTTGCTGTTCTTTCTCCAGCTCCTTTAGGTGTAGGGTTAGGTTGTGTACTTGAGACCTTTCTTGTTTCTTGAGAAAGGCTTGTATTGCTATATACTTTCCTCTTAGGACTGCCTTTGCTGCATCCCAAAGATTTTGAACAGTTGTGTTTTCATTTTCATTGGTTTCCATGAATTTTTTAAATTCTTCTTTAATTTCCTGGTTGACCCATTCATTCTTTAGTAGGATGCTCTTTAGCCTCCATGTATTTGAGTTCTTTCCAACTTTCCTCTTGTGATTGAGTTCTAGTTTCAAAGTATTGTGGTCTGAAAATAGGCAGGGAATGATCCCAATCTTTTGGTACCAGTTGAGACCTGATTTATGACCTAGGATGTGATCGATTCTGGAGAATGTTCCATGGGCACTAGAGAAGAATGTGTATTCCGTTGCTTTGGGATGGAATGTTCTGAATATGTCTGTGAAGTCCATTTGGTCCAGTGTGTCATTTAAAGTCTTTATTTCCTTTTTGATCTTTTGCTTAGATGATCTGTCCATTTCAGTGAGGGGGGTGTTAAAGTCCCCCACTATTATTGTATTGTTGTCGATGTGTTTCTTTGCTTTTGTTATTAATTGCCTTATATAATTGGCTGCTCCCACGTTAGGGGCATAGATATTTACAATTGTTAGATCTTCTTGTTGGATAGACCCTTTAAGTAGGATATATTGTCCTTCCTCATCTCTTATTACAGTCTTTGGTTTAAAATCTAATTTGTCTTATATAAGGATTGCCACCCCAGCTTTCTTTTGGTGTCCATTAGCATGGTAAATGGTTTTCTACCCCTTCACTTTCAATCTGGGGGTGTCTTTGGGTCTAAAATGAGTCTCTTGCAGACAGCATATCGATGGGTCTTGTTTTTTAATCCAATCTGAGAGCCTGTGTCTTTTGATTGGGGCATTTAGCCCATTTACATTCAGGGTAACTATTGAAAGATATGAATTTAGTGCCATTGTGTTGCCTGTAAGGTGACTGTTACTGTATATCGTCTGTGTTCCTTTCTGGTCTATGTTGCTTTTAGGCTCTCTCTTTGCTTAGAGGACCCCTTTTAATATTTCTTGTAGGGCTGGTTTCGTGTTTGCAAATTCCTTTAGTTTTTGTTTGTCCTGGAAGCTTTTTATCTCTCCTTCTATTTTCAATGACAGCCTAGCTGGATATAGTACTCTTGGCTGCATATTTTTCTCATTTAGTGCTCTGAATATATCATGCCGGTCCTTTCTGGCCTGCCAGGTCTCTGTGGATAGGTCTGTTGCCAGTCTAATGTTTCTACCATTGTAGGTTACATATCTCTTGTCCCGAGCTGCTTTCAGGATTTTCTCTTTGTCTCTGAGACTCGTAAGTTTTACTATTATATGTTGGGGTGTTGACCTATTTTTATTGATTTTGAGAGGGGTTCTCTGTGTCTCCTGGATTTTGGTGCCTGTTTCCTTCCCCAAATTAGGGAAGTTCTTTGCTGTAATTTGCTCCAATATACCTTCTGCCCATCTCTCTTTTTCTTCTTCTTCTGGGATCCCAATTATTCTAATGTTGTTTCATCTCATGGTATCGCTTATCTCTCAAATTCTGCCCTCGTGATCCAGTAGTTGTTTATCTCTCTTTTTCTCAGCTTCTTTATTTTCCATCATTTGGTCTTCTATATCACTGATTCTCTCTTCTGCCTCATTTATCCTAGGAGTTAGCGCCCCCATTTTTGATTGCACCTCATTAATAGCCTTTTTGATTTCATCTTGGTTAGATTTTAGTTCTTTTATTTCTCCAGAAAGGGTTTCTCTAATAACTTCCATGCTTTTTTCAAGGCCAGCTAGTATCTTTAAAGTGATGATTCTGAACTCTAGATCCGACATCGTACTAATGTCCGTATTGAGTAGGTCCCTGGCAGGTGGTACTACCTCTTGTTCTTTTTGTTGTGATTTTTTCCGTCTTGTCATTTTCTCCAGAGGAGAATAGATTAATGAGAGAACAAAATGCTAACAGGGTAACAACGTCCCCAGAAAATGTACTCTAAACAAATCAGAAAAGACCTGAAGCTGGGGGAAAAGAAAGGGAAAGAAAGAAAAAAGAAAAAGAAAAAGAAAAAGATAAAAACAAACAAAAACAGAACAAACAAAAAAAACCCAGAATATGATCAAATATGATCAGGCTGGTGCATAGATCAATGCCACACACTAGATTTTGGGTGTATTTTGGTCTGTTAGAAGAAAGTGCCTCCCAAAGTTTTAAAGAAAGAAAAACTTATATATGTACAAAAATAAGTGTTGATATGATGAAGGGATGGAATATGACTGTAAAGATGAAAATTATAAAAAATTTTATAAAAGGAATTGATAAGAAGTTGTTTGAAAAAAAAAAGAAGAGGATTTAAAAAAAAAGGGAGAGAATGTGATCAGGCAGGAGAGTAGAACAAAACCATACACTAGAGATTTAGAGTATATTTTGATCTGTTAGAAGAAACTATCTCAAAATTTTAAAGAGAGAACAACTTATATATATATGCCAAAAATAAGGGTAACTACTATGAAGGAATAGAATATGACTCTAAAAATGAAAAATAAAAATGTTTTCTTAAAAAAGGGATTGATAAGATGTTGGTTGAAAAAGGGAAAAAGAAAAATTAAAAAAAAAAAAGACAGTTAAAAAAATTAACTTTGAAAGACTTAAGAATCATGGGAAAAAAGCCATGAATTCTATGTGCAGTATTCCCCTAGTGCTGTAGTTCTGCCATTCTCATTGATTGGTAAACTTGGTCTTGGCTGGCTGTTCTTGCTGATCTTCTGGGGGAGGGGCCTGTTGCCGTGGTTCCGAAATGTCTTTGCCGGAGGCGGAATTGTCCTGCCCTTGCTGCCAGGCTAAGTAATATGCTCGGGTTTGCTCTTGGGAGCTTTTGTTCCCTGCAAGCTTTCGGTACAGCTTTGGAGGCTGAGAGTGAAAATGGCGGCCTCCCAATCTCCGCCCCGGAGGAGCCGAGAACTCAGGCCCCGCTCCTCAGTGCGCCCCCAGAGAAAAACAGTCAGTCACTCCCGTCTCCCCGGTCTCCGGCCGCACTCCGTGCTCACCTGGCCTGTGACCAAGCGTTTCTATCTCTGGCACCCGACTCGGTGTGGAGTCTCCAAACCCAGCAGATCCCTGTGGTGTGTTCCCACGCCGCTCCTCCCGGGGGGAGGAAGGGGAGTCTCCCCGGATCTGCTGCTTGTTGGGTCCCTGCTGGAGGAGCAGTGGCTCAACTGTGCCAGGGATCACAGTTTATGGCAACCCCGAGCTGAGAGCCCGCACCTGGGCTCCGTCTCTGCAGCTGGCTTCCCTGCTCCAATACCTGGGAGCTCTGCCGCACTCAGGTACCCCTGGTCTTTCTGTGACCCCAAGGGTCCTGAGACCACACTGTCCCAGAGGGTTCCACCCCCCGCTTAGCCACTGGAGCGTCGTCCCTCAGCGAAGCCGGCTTCTAAAAGTTCCGATTTTGTGCTCCACTGTTCTATCACTTGCCAGAAGTGGCCGACTGAGGCCCCCTCTCCTGCCGTCTATCCTTCCAAATATCGCCTGGGATTCACTTCTCTGCATGTCCTACCTTCCAGAAAGTGGTCGCTTTTCTGTTCAGAGTTGTTGTTATTCTTTTCTTCGATCTCCTGTTGAGTTTGTAGGTGTTCAGAATGGTTTGATCCCTATCCAGCTGAATTCCTGAGACCAGACGAAATCCAGGTCTCCTACTCCTCCGCCATCTTGCTCCGCCCCCCCCATGTGGAATTTAAGAAATGAAACAGATGAACATAAGAGGAAAAAAAAAGAGGCAAACCAAGAAACAAATTCGTAACTATAGAGAACAAACTGATGGTTATCAGAGGGGAAGTGGGTGTGGGGAACGGTTAGATAGGTGATGGGAATTAAGGAGGGCACTTGTGATGAGCAGCGGGTAATGTGTGGAAGTGTTAATCACCATATTGTACACCTGAAACTAAATTTACACTGTATGTTGGGGCGCCTGGGTGGCTCAGTCAGTTAAGCATCTGCCTTCAGCCCAGGTCATGATCCCAGGGTCCTGGGATTGAGTCTGGCATCGGGCTCCTTGCTCAGTGGGGAGTCTGCTTCTCCCTCTCCCTCTGCCAGCCACTCTCCCTCTCTCTCTCTCTGTCAAATAAATAAATAAAATCTTAAATAAATAAGTTTACACTGTATGTTAACTAACTGAAATTTAAATAAAACCTTGGGGAAAAAAACAGTTAAACCAGGTCAAAACAGTCCAATATAATTAGGCTTTAATATGTGAGGCCATTATGCTCTTCTAAGATGCTCAGAAACCAAAACAAGAAATACCGACATCAAAATGAAAGATTACTTGAGGTTAATTATCATAGTGGTTATTTTAGTTCCTTCTTGTAAGCCCCCTTCTATGACATTAATAAAAGAAATATTCTACTGCAAAGAAAATTCTTTTTACTCTTTGGGTTTCATGGTAGACCATTTCTATTGCTATGTATTGAAGTTCACCAATGCTTTGTCATGTCTAATCAGCTGTTAATATAATCTAGTGTGTTTCATCTCAGACATTGTAGTTCTCATCCTAGAAATTCTATATGGGTCTTCTTTTATATCTCCCAAGTTTCTACTTAAATGTTGAATACATGGAATATAGTTAAAATAAATAACAAATAATATAGTTAAAAATAAAGTAAGTAAATAATACAGTCAAAATAAATAAAATACTGTTTCTTCTGTTAATTGTAACCTTTGTATCTGTTCTGAGTAGGTTTTAATTGATTGATTTCTCTTCTTATGGCTCCTTCTTTCCTGCTTCTCTGCATTCCCGGTAATCTTAGATTGGATACTGTAAATTTTACTTTGTTGAGTGCTGCATATTTTTATATTTGCATTTTCTTGAGCTATTTCTGAGTAGTTGTTACTTGAAAACAGTTTGTTTCTTTTGGGTCTCAATTTTCAGATTTCTTAGGGTGGGGCCAGAGCAGCATCTTGTCTAGAATTAATTATTCCCCACTACTGAGGCAAGACCCCACTGAGTATTGTACCCAAATTATGACTTTTTCCAGCTGGTGGGAACAGGCACTATTTCAGATCATGTGTGAGTCCAGAATACTATTTCCTCTAATCCTTTCAGATAGTTATTTGGCAGGCCTCAAGAGATTTCCTTAATGCGTGTGTTGATAGTACTCTGCAGAATACCCTGGGGGGACCTACAGAGCTCTGAGGTGCTCTCTCTCTGCAGCTCTCTCCTTTCTGGTACTTTGTCCTGAGAACTTTAGCTGTCTTGGTCTTCCTGGACTCTCAGCTCTGTCTCCTCAACTTAGGTCCTGGGCTCTGCCCACATTCTCCCCCTTTGCTCCTGGCCTGGAACCTTTCTCACGGAGGTGAGCTGGGGGCAACTGTTTCTCATCTCTTAGAGATCACTGTCTTTTGTTACCTGATGTTCAGTGCCTAGAAAATTGTTTCATGTATTTTGTTGGAGTCTAAAAATTTTTTTTCAGGTGGACAAGTAAATCTATCTCCTATTACTTCATCTTGGCTGGAGGCAAAGGTGATTACCTTCATTTTTAATATAATTTATTTCAGTATAAGTGTACACAATTTAATCTTTAATGATGGCCGTGTAAATTACGTGGCTACAAAATTCCTGAAAATTTAACAACTGGCTCTCACAAGCTGGTATAGGCGAGCACACCTCTGTTTGAGCTTTACTTTCTGCAACAATTGACAAAGACATTATTTTATACAACTTAAGATTACTTCTAGTTAATCAAGTCTAAATTCCATGGCCTTAAGAAGAACAACTCTGGGGGCGCCTGGGTGGCTCAGATGGTTAAGCGTCTGCCTTCGGCTCAGGTCATGATCCCGGGGTCCTGGGATCGAGTCCCGCATCGGGCTCCCTGCTAGGCGGGGAGCCTGCTTCTCCCTCTGCCTCTGCCTGTGCCTCTCTCTCTCTGACTCTCATGAATAAATAAATAAAACATTTAAAAAAAAAAAAGAAGAACAACTCTGGTCAGAGTTATTCAGTAATTTTTAAAAACAAAGCAAATAAAATAAAACTAATAAATTCTTCAGGATTCAGACTCAGGATTCAATGACCTATACTACTCCCTTCATTCAATAGTCTCCTGTCTTTATGCAGCCCAAATCATGTTTCCAGCCCAGGCCTGTCATCTCTAGACTAAGAACTTACTGTAACTGGTACTTTTGTTTTTCATCTTGTTCCTCTTCATTTCTATCCTCCCTGGCATCAAGAGAATGAGCTTTCTAAAATCACAGCCTTGATCCGGTGTTTCACATTACCTGCAGGATGAAGCCCAAGCTCCTTAGGATAAACACAGCCTCTGCTAACAGACAAAAAACAAACAAACAAAATAAATCACACCTTCATTTCCTATGGCTCCCTTAATTTCTTCTATTTTCTGCTTCAGCAATAACATACTCCAAAGTACCATTTCTCTCTCTAGTCTTTGCACATGCTGTATCTAGGCATATGGTGGGTGCTCAATAAGTATTCAATGAATGGCTAATGAATAAATGTCTATGTAGAAGCCTCTCTTTTGTCACCTGGTTAATTCAGTGTTCAAAACCTGTTTTACAGATCATTCTTTTCTCTTTTTAAAAAAGATTTTATTTATTTATTTGAGAGAGAGCAAGAGGGCATGAGCAGAGGGAGAGCGAGACAAGCAGACTCCCCACTGAGCAGGGAGCCTGACGCGGGGCTCAATCCCAGAACCCTGAGATCATGACCTGAGCCAAAGGCAGCCGCTTAACCAACTGAGCCACCCAGGTGCCCCTTGAGATCATTCCTATATGAAGTTTTTTCTTCACCTCTCCAATAATTTCCTCCTTTCTGCTTTTCAACCTACCATAGTCAAAAATTCTACTTATCATACTAAATTACAGTGATCTCATTGACACATTTGTTTTCCTTACCTTAAAATTTCTCATTGTTATGGTTCAGAAAAATTTATTTTGCATCCCTAGGGCTAGTCTGGGAATAGCACACAACTAATAATTGTATGTTTTCATTCTCAGTGTTCTTTGTGATCACCAAAATAGATCTAAGCTTCCTGAAAATCCCAATTAATTTAAGCATTATGACCATCCCTGATGCTATCTGCATTCATAAGCAGACACTAAAGAAAAACTTAAAACTAGTTAAGTTTCAAGAGGTTTAGGAAACTCCTTACCTGTACTGTAGGACTTCCCATGTTTCTTCCATGACCCTCTTGAAAATCATTGCGTATAGCAGATGTTGTGGTGGGAAAGCACTCATGAATGACATACTTGCAGGGGGAAGAATGTTTGAAAATTCTGCTTAATTCGAAGGTTTGAGAATGATTTTTCTTAACCAAAATATCTTAAATACATAGAGTTGTATAGGGAGAAATAAAATTACTTACATTTTAAAGTAATTGCTTTTTAATTTTTTTTTTTAAGATTATTTATTTATTTATTTAACAGAGAGAGAGAAAGAGAGAGCATAAGTAGGCAGAGTGGCAGACAGAGGGAGAGGGAGAAGCAGGCTCCCCGCCGAGCAGAGAGCCCGATGCAGGGCTCGATCCCAGGACCCTGGGATCATGACCTGAGCTGAAGGCAGACACTTAAAGACTGAGCCAACCAGGCACCCCTAAAGTAATTACTTTTTAAACACTTACTATGACAGAACCCACAGAAAAGATTACCTGGAAAGTACTTTATCAGAGCAGAGCAACAACCACTAGATGTCAGCACTTAAGAATTGTAATCCCGCCAATGTCTCTGATGTCAGTTTAATTTCTGGATTTCAGGATTATGATTTATGATAAAAGATACTTGGAAAACATGTAAAATGTTTGCTTGAAATAGATAAAATAACATGTTTAGAAAATAATAAACTCAATTATGTTGACAATTCTAACAAGAATAAAAATCTCATTTTAAGTGACCATTTTGCAAATCCTGGAGGGAGGTCCACCATTGGTACCTTGCCAAAACAGATCAGGACAGGATTCTACATGCAAGGATTCCCCACAGGCAATACCCTATTATCTCAAGAACTAAATGAAGTGGACTTTGAATCTATGTATCTGGGATCTTCTTCAAATCATGACAAGATGTTCTTCTTCACAAAACCATACTACTTATGCTCGTGCACATGCATTTCCTATGTTGCTTCTTGTCAACCATCTATCAACTTTCTTCTGTTTCTTTCATTTTTTTAAAGTTCTATTTATTTAAGTAATCTTTACACCTAACATGGGCCTCAAACTCACGACTCCGAGATCAAGAGGCCCACGTTCCTTCCACTGAGCCAGCCAGGCACCCCAGTTTCTCCTTTTATATATAAGCCACAGTTAAAAAAAAAATAAATATAAGCCATGCAATCACTAAATTCCCTTTGCTTTTGAAGCATATTCAACAAATCAAAATCAGTGTACTGAGAGGCCCTTTAAATTACAAACCTTTGTTCATTTCGGTTTTTTCCTAGAACAAAAAAAATATCTCTGGCTGTTTCTGAAGAACAAAGAGTATGGCGGGGCGCCTGGGTGGGTCAGTCGGTAGGCATCTGACTTAGGCTCAGGTCATGATCCGGGGTTCCTAGGATTGAGCCCCACATCAGGCTCTCTGCTCAGTGGGGAGCCTGTTTCTCCCTCTCCCTCTGCCTGCCACTCCCCCAGCTTGTGCTCTCTCTCTCTGTCAAATAAATAAATAAAATCTTAAAAAAAAAAAAAAGAGCAAGGAGTATAGCAAAGGTGTGTCCACAGGGCGGGGTCTGTGAGCCTGTGGCTGAGAGTATTGCAAGTCTAATTAGCTGCTTAATGAACCATTATTAAGCTGTCTGGGGTTGAGTGAGGAATGTACACACTTGGCTCAGCTGACTGGCATCATTTTGATCACAGTCTGAAATGAAACAATAGAATTTGTTAGGCCATTAGATACTTTCATAGGTAGCCCCAGAGAGTTCTTCCATATTGAAATTCTGTAATATAGGAGACTAATTAAACAGCCCCTGTTTCTTATACCATCTGCACTTAGTTTTAAGAAAGTGATAATTGTTTTTATTCTTATTTAAAAATAAAAAACACGGTAAAACCACATCACAGAGTTAGCATTTCTATTCATGGTGCCTTATGACAGAGAAGTAAAATAAGGTACCAATATTACTTTCCATTTCCCCCAACTTCAAATTTTTGTTTGCATGCTCTGAGAATTTTGTCTTACACTATTATAATTGAATTATTATATACTAAGATTCTTTCAATAAGATTTATATTATCCTTTCTATAATTGCCAGTTATTTAAACTTAATTCTGTGTTTAAGTGAGTTCTATGTGTATTGATAGTCTTTTCCTACATAACTTGATCATTTATTTTCATTTACATTTTAAAGATAAAGAAAAAAGTCTCAAAGTACTTTTGTTTATTGGGGTGCCTGGCTGGTTCAGTCGGTAGAATGTGTGACTGAGTCTTGGGATCAGGAGTTGGAGCCCTGTGTTGGGTGTAGAGCTTACCTTAAAAAATATATATATACACACACAAGTGCTTTTATTTATTTGTTTCAGTCAAAATTATATGATGGGTCAGAGATAGAGTTAGGGTTATCTCACATGGTCTTATTTTGCAGAGCTCGTAATTTCTTTAATCTCTTTGGGAATCAAGGCAATTACATAAAATTTTGTTCTTCTGAAGCATGCTCTTCATCTGTAATATACATCTTCTACTTCATTTCTGTTCCAGCATTTCTGTATAGGTCCCATGTGAGTGTCTCTTATTACCTGTCAAAAATAGTGTGATAGAATTATCTTAATACCTTTCCTTATTCATTTGGAGACCCTTTGAATCCTTACCTTAGAATATGATGTGGGAGTTTCATTTTGATGCTATTATTTTATAATTAGTTCCCTAGTTGCCTAAGGGGGAGGGGGTGGGTGTAAAAAACCACGGCTATAGGTAGCCCACAGTATTAGGGCTTTATGTTAACAACTCTACCATTGTACACTGATGCCAAATGATGCCAAATTATGAAAAATATTCTATCTTTCGGGGCGCCTGGGTGGCTCAGTTGGTTAAGCGACTGCCTTCGGCTCAGGTCATGATCCTGGAGTCCCAGGATCGAGTCCCGCATTGGGCTCCCTGCTCAGCAGGGAGTCTGCTTCTCCCTCTGACCCTCCCCCATCTCATGCTCTCTCTCTCTCATTCTCTCTCTCAAATAAATAAATAAAATTTTTTAAAAGAAAATTCTATCTTTCTTATTCAGTGGGATGTCCTTGGATGTTGGTTTATTCTGTAATTTAAGGATGTATTACAGAATTTGGTAAAAAATCAGGTTAGCATGACACCTCATGGTTTGTTATTTCTTTCTTTTCCTTCCTCCCTCCCTTCCTTCTCTCCCTTTCTTCCTTTTCTTTTGCAGATCAACTTATCCCTTTGTCCATCCAACTGGATGTTCATCTGCTGCAAATTTAGTTCCCAATATAGAATCCTCTCTTACCCTTCAGAGCCCTCTCATCCTGATTAAGGAGCCAGATTCGATGAACTTTTAAATGCTAGTGGCTACAGGTGTATTACAATTGACCCTCTGCAATGGAGAAATGGCTCTAGGAGGCTTGGTCTTTGCCTTTCTTACTGTCTCCCATGTTTTTAGTCTCACATCCTCAAAACAATGGGTACCTGATTACCATAACTTACCTCTGATAACATTGTATGACCTCAAGTAGGGAATGCTTTGTTGATGCCACGGAAAAGCATATACCAAACTCTTAACTCTGAGAATTCTACTTGTTACATTATGGACCCTATCATGTTCTGATTTTTTTCAATAAACTTGTTTCATTTCCATAATTTTAAGATTAAAGTTTTTAGGGACACCTGGGTAGCTCAGTCAGTTAAGCATCTGCCTTCAGCTCAGGTCATGATCTTGGGGTCCTGGGATCGAGTCCGCATTAGGCTCCTTGCTCAGCGGGGAGTCTGCTTCTCCCTCTGCCTGCCACTCCCCCTGCTTGTGCTCTCTCTCTCTCTGACATATAAATAAATAAAATCTTTTTTAAAAAAAGATTAAAGTTTTAAAAAACTAGTCAGCTTTAATTTTGCAGCAAATAAAATTTAGTACACTGGAAATTTAAACATGGAATGGCTATACATAAACAAGAAAATAGTCTGTAGCAAAAGTAGATAAATTTATGATAAAAAAAGTAGGAGTAATGAAATTTTTTCCAAATGAAGATAAATACACTAGAGCAAGCACATGGACTGAGGAAGGGCACTAATTTTATTGAAATGTAATGAAAATTGTATTCAACATAATCTAAATATCAATTTGAAGAAAATATTGAAGGAAAAGCAGTCCAGAGCTACTTATGGAATTAACTGACTTACTTCAGAAATGTTAAACATTTGAGGATGCTAAAAGTGCTTTTACATTTATAGAAGTGCTCCAACTGATTTTCCCAATTATCATGAAAACTATTCCAGCTCAGTAGGCCATAGCATCAACCATAAGCCCTTGAAACAACCTTCCAGGTGTTTCTATGAGACACTGATTATATTATAGATGCTCTCTCACACACGGATATTATAATTTGAACCAGAAAATTTCCTCACAATGCACTAATTATTATTCAAACCCCTTCTAACTCACCTGTTCATCTAAGTAGGGGTGCCTGTGTTCCAAGCCCTTTGGGAACCCTGCAGAAACCTGAGAGTATATGGAATTTGAACACCTCTCCATACCCCTCTGAACCAGCTGTTTATTTTATGGCTAACTGCCCCACGGACTTGTTTTGAAGATGAGCATCACTATAGCAAAGTGGGTGGTTAGATAAAAACAATGTTTTATGAATCAATATCATAGATAATATTTTAGTCCCAATCCTGCTTACTAGTTCTGTGAAATACGGCCCCAGTCACCTTATGTTCACGTGTCTTATTATCATCCAAACAACCATTTGGGATAGTCATACCATCCTCTACATCTCTGCCCAGTGTGGTTCTAGGAAGCAATAAGAATTTGCTAGAGCCTCTACCCACTATCAGGACTGGGTAAAGTCCATTCCTTTGACTAGCCCATGTGGCTCATGCTCTTCTTTGGTAAATACTGCAGGATTCTGTTCCTTGGCAGTGCTTTCTGGGCTACTGTTTTCACTATCATCCTGATGTTGGCAAACGTTTTTGCATCTCCAGCCACAACATTCTCCTGGTCTTTGTCGTATTGACCCCATAGTGGAAGACAGACAGGTGATGAAGTGTTTGTTTGTTTGTTTTTAATGATACTCTTTTGGTCTCCAAATACAACTCTTACTATGAAATGATTCTCCATTCTACTGAAATGTCCCCTCCGTGAGGGCAGGCACCAAATCATCCATATTTCTAGGATACTTCCTGGAACATGGTAAGTGCTCAATTACACTTGTTCAGTGAACGGTCTAAGTCCTTCAAGGATTGGCTAGAGAGTCTATAAATGACAACACTGACTTTAAACATATCCTTTCTGGCGGGCTTGTTTTTCAGACAAGATGGCATAGACTTCTCTCCTTGCTCCTGCTAAGTACAGCTATAAACCCTGAAGCAATCATAGGAGGACTCTGAAAGGTAAAAAGGGAAAGGCAGACTGGCTAGGCACCCAAGACTAGAGGAACACAGCGGCCAGGTATCTAAATTATCCTCCTCACCCAGCAACAGAAAGCAACCCAGACCCCATGTCCCCTGAACCCCAACCTAGTGGCAGGAGATGGACCAGGTAGGCTCATTCCTCCCCTGATCAAATAGGAGTCCTGCAAATAACACCAGGCAGGCCAAGTGGCACTGATAAGGGGGACAGAGCAGAAGTTCCTCTGTCTATAAGTGGCCCTGGGGAACTACTCTTCATCCCTGTGGGCTGAAGACTTCCTTTTCCCACCTAGAGGCACCGGTGGCTTGGCCTGGGGAAGTGCCTTTTATCCCCACAGGTGGCAACAGCACAGATCAGTGGGAACCCTAGTGGCACCAGGGGAGGCAAGTGGACCAAATTCACACAGCAAAGGCTCCAAAAATTAAAGTGTCATTGGAACCACAGTCTACAAGTAGAATGTGACCTGCATGCTAAACCTAAACAGTGACTGCCTGCTAAAACAGAAGATGTATATAGGACCTAGAATTTCCAAACCAACAACCCAAGTGTCTAGTATATAATAGAAAATCACCTGTCATACCTAGAGCCAGGAAAATCACAACTTGAATGAGAAAAGACAATGAAATGATACCAACACCGAGATGAATCAGATTTTGGAATTATCTGACATGGATTATAGAGCAGCCATCATAAAAATGATTCAACAAGCAAATATGAAGTCTCTTGAAACAAAGGAAAATGTAGAAAATCTCAGTAAAGAAACAGATGTTTAAAAAAAATGGAAAATAGGGGCGCCTGGGTGGCTCAGTTGTTAAGCGTCTGCCTTCAGCTCAGGTCACGATCCTAGGGTCCTGGGATCGAGTCCCGCATGGGGCTCCCTGCTCAGCAGGGAGTCTGCTTCTCCCTCTCCCACTCCCCCTGCTTGTGTTCCCTCTCTCGCTGTGTCTCTCTCTGTCAAATAAATAAATAAAATCTTAAAAATAAATAAATAAATAAATAAAAAATAAAAAAAATGGAAAATAGAAAACTGAAAAAATACAATAACCAACATCAACAAATCACTAGATAGGCTCAATTTTGGATGAGTAGCAGTATGGAAGCAGTAAACTTGAGAACACATAAATAGAATTCACCAAATCTGAATAACAGAAAAAAAAAATAGACCATGAAAAAAATACCCTTTCCCTGATGATCAACAAGAACCTCTTATACTATGCGGTGAATTGTTTCCCACCCTGATGCATTAAACCCCACTCCTGTCCAGCTGGGTGGATTTCATCTCCCTTCTTTGTCCTAATTTCATTTTCACAGGGACCTAGCTGTCAGTCCCAAAGCTTTCTCCAAGGGTTCCTGGGACTCTAAGCAAAAAGGAAATTTTGTAACCTGCTTCAAGGTTCACATTGGGTAGATTAACAACCGATGTCACTTTCTGCATCTTTCCATCTCCCAGCCAACAGATACTTCTAATGGTTCCTCAGATGACATGGTATTGGGCTGTCTCATCAGGACTCAGAAGCACAGTCTCCTAGCTGGAATCTATCTATGACAATCCTTTGAACTCTAGAAGTTAGCTCTGTAAATTTGAAAAGTAAATGCTTGCATCTGAATATATAAACTTTTATTGAGCTATTATAAATTAGCTATTCATTATACAAAGTGAAAAAATATACAAAAAGTAGTATAAAAGAAACATTTTTTTCGGTACAAGTCATATCCCCTTCGGAGTAAATTTAACTTTTATCAATGACTCTTTAATCTTTGGTTTTCTTTGCTACCTTTAAGAAAAATATATATCATCTTTTTTTTTTAAGATTTTTAATTTATTTACTTGAGAGAGAGAGAGAGGGAACAAGCACAAGCAGGGGTAGCAGCAGAGGGAGAAGCAGGCTCCCCACTAAGCAGGGAGCCTAACACGGGGCTCAATCCCAGGACCCTGGGATCATGACCTGAGGTGAAGGCAGACGATTACCGACTAAGCCACCCAGGCACCCCAGAAAAATATAAATCTTCTACTTATGGTATTTTGAAACTGCTCACAGTTATGCCTGCTGATTCAATTTGTGTGTTCTACTTCAGGAAGCCTTACTTTAGCTGTTTCAACTGCTTTGTAACTAGGTTTTCAGAGCTTAGGGGAAGTCTGTTGTTAACTAATTAGCTCTGGCTAATTACTTGCATATTCTAATTGCTCTAGCTATCTATCCCTGAATCCACCATAATCTCCAAGACCTGAATTCTTGGCACATCTCTCACTTGTCAGATTTGGCTTCATTCTGTTTTGAAGCTTGCCGGCTAAACCCACTCCTTCCTGGCTCTCTTCAGACCAGGAGAATAACAGGAAAACATGGACTCAAAATGACAAATCACAAAATGTGACTCCTGCCACTTCCTTCCCCCAAATTCACAAGCTCTTACGGTTATTAAAAAATAAATTTCAACAAGTGCTTATAGTATTCCAGGCAAAGTAACGGTCTATTGAGAAAAGAGAACCCGTAGCAGCCACACCAAAGCATCTCCCCAGTTAAGCCTCTCTTCC
Organism: Neomonachus schauinslandi; assembly: GCF_002201575.2. Classification (NCBI taxonomy): domain Eukaryota; kingdom Metazoa; phylum Chordata; class Mammalia; order Carnivora; family Phocidae; genus Neomonachus; species Neomonachus schauinslandi. The sequence goes on along the minus strand of NC_058410.1, from coordinate 55,564,985 downwards.
CATCTGATTAACTGAGTTTTGTGTTCATATTACTTCGCATATTATTTTTCTCGAGTTTAAATCCTAGCTTAAGGACCTACTTTGTGTGTGTCCATGAGTAAATTATTTAACAGCCCCCCTCAACCAAGTCTCAGTTTATCCATTTATAAAATGAGAATTATATTAGTACCTATATTACGATTCCGTGGAAAGATCAACTGTGTTGATCAACAGTGCCTGGAACACAGTAAGCACTTGATAAATGTTGGCTATTGTCACCTTTATCATTGAATTAAATTGCTCCCATATCCTTTATTTACTAAATTATAAATTTTGTGAGGTCAGGACAGTCTTAATCATCTCTGTATACCATTTTAGGAGGCTTTATCTGAAAGTGACTGACCCCTTTTCACAGTTTCTGTTGCCACCGCTGACATCACCCTAGCCAGAGACTCTGTCACACTTCTCCAACCAGAACTCTCTGCTACATGGCTACAGAAAAACTGTCCAACAGCCTTCTAATTTGGTGGGAAATCCCATACTGGCTTTATTATGATATCACCAAATATACCAGGAGGCAGTAGAAATACCCCTGCCTCTTTATTTCTCAAGATCCCATTCAGAGTCACAGAGGATTGGCATTGGGGCCTGGGCATCTGCATTTCTAAACATCACTATGTGACTTCTTGAACCATATATTAATTTCCATTGGATGATATAGCATAATTAATTCACTTGATTAATCAAGATTCTATATGATTTTTTGAATCTCTTCAAGCAAGATGAATTTTCAAGCAAGGTGAACCTGGTAGGAAATCTGTATGACATTATTTTATTTCTGTATATTTTCATTGGGAGAGAGGGTGTAGGCTGAAGGCAGTAGTCAGAGGTAAATGCTCTCCCACATTTATTCTACCAGGCCAAACATCCAGCCTCTGGAACTGAAGTTGACTAAATTTTACTTAGGTCCCCATTTTGTAGAAAAAGATGCCTTTATTTATATTCACATGTATTCTAAATATGTCCCAATATAAATGTACTAATACCCATACCTAACTTAAAACAATCTTCTAGAAACATGGCTGAAGGCTACTACTTGTCTCTGTTACTGCTCCCGGGGATTGACAGTTGAATTAGTGATTCTAAGTCAGCAGGTCATTCCAAGGTCTAGACTTGGTGAGAAGTATTAGGAGGCCTGATTGGTTGTTGATCTAAGCCCTAGTTTTCAATCTAGCTTTTTTGTTTTAATCTCCACCTGTCTTGCTTCTCTGTATATATCATAACTGGTTCAGACTGGGAAAAGGAAAATGGAGTATTATTTAATGCCTTCCCAAGTCATGTAACTGGTGACAAACCCAAGGCATAGGCATGGGAAGAAGAAAAATTAGTGTACAATAAGAAAGTAGAAAAGATAAACTAACGAATTAAAATTTAAAAAAGGAATTCTAAAAATAAAAAAATAAAAACAACAAAATAACTTTTTTAAAAAAAGAGAAACTGAAATAAGAAAAGCAAAATAAAAACAAAGGAAGAATATATTTTTAAAATAACTAAAAGTGATAAGAATGGCATTAACAATTGCTTTCAGTGCTATTCCTGACAGCCAATTGAAGAGATTCAGCAGACTAAAGTCTAGAATGTTGACCTCTTTATAATGCCACCTTTATGTGCAGACAAAAAATTAGTAATTGACCACTGATTACACAGAAATGTAATTATAGATATAGATACTGGTCACTAAACAATTTTATCATGAACAGAGGTAGGTTAACCAATGACTTTAACACCCACTACTCACCAAAAGAGAAAACTTTTATGTATTTTACAAATTTGGTATCATTTAGTTCATTGGTTCTTTTGAAAGTATCTCAGAAATCACGATTCAGGGAAATTTGAATTGAGGTCCAAGAGCTTAAACTTTTACTATTAAGCTCTTCAGGTGATTTTGATGTGACTGATTTGTAGAACACCCTTTGAGAAACATGAAGTAAATAAATAGCCTTAGAATCCTCCTCTGAAGGGGCACCTGGGTGGCTCAGTCGGTCATGTTTCTAACTCTTGATTTCAGTTCAGGTCATGATCTCTGGGTCGCATGATTCAGCCCCGAGTCGGGCTCCAAGCTCAGAGTGGAGTCTGCTTGTCCCTCTCCCTCTGCTCCTCCCCCCACCCCCCTGGCTCGCTCTCTTTCGAATAAATAAATAAATAAATAAATAAAACCTTTAAAAAAAAAAGAATCCTCCTCTGGAAATGAAAATGACTATGCTCACTTCATAGGCTTTTTTATGAGATATAAATGAGATATGAGATATAAATACTTAAGAGTCTGGCACTAAGTAAGGACTCAACACTTACTAATTCTTCACCCCAAATCCCTTCCTATTTTAGGAATTGTTTTCCACTATACAAAAAGGACAAACACTGAATTACAATATAATTTCTCCCTACTCAGATCACTATAAATGTATTCTGGTGTTCAGTTAGGTTGATTTCTGAATAGCTTTAGTGACTGTTTAAGACTGGTTTACCACCTGCTCCAGGTTAACATCTGTTATATCATGTTCTAATACATGAAAATCAAGATAGCTGATATAATATTTTAATTCTGTCCCATAATTTGAGCTAACTTGTCCATCACTATCTTAAATACCAAATACCACTTGTACTTTAACACTATCTTTCCATGACTTGATCTGTAGGGCTGAAAACACAGCAATTTCAGTTATTAAGGTAAGACTAATGGAAGAAGTGACTCCAGGCAAATCATTGATTGGGAATTCCTTACCTATCAACTCTATAATTATTTTTTTAAGTCAACTCTGTCCCCAACATGGGACTCAAACTCACGACTCTGAGATTAAGAGTCGCATGCTCTACCAACTAAGTCAGCCAGGTGACCCAACTCTATGATTTTTTCTGTTATTTTATTTTATTATTTTAGAGAGAGAGAGGAGTGTGAAGGGGGGAGGGAGGGACAGGGGGTGAGGGAGAGAGAGAATCTCAAGCAAGCTGCATGCTCAGTGTGGAGCCTGATGCGGGGCTCGATCTCACAACCCCAAGATCATGACTTGAAAGGAAATCAAGAGTGGGACGCTTAACTGACTGAGCCACCCAGGTGCCCCTTTAATGATTTTTTAAAATCAGCTAAGTAACAAGAAAAGCTGTATGTGAATCTGCAAAATTTTGAAGCATCCTCCATTTTTCTTCTTTGACATTTCAAAATATGTTGCAATGAAATAAATCCTGTGTCTTTCTTTTCTCAATCTATTTTTTATGGAAAATCCTTAAACCCTTTGTGAATTTTTGTTGGGGGAGAAATCTGGTACCTAAACCTTGAAAATGGACTCTAAAAATTAGCACAGACATCTTCTTCATGCCTATCATCGCCTACAACCCTGATGAGGGAAGAGAGGTCTCTAGTTTAAAAAAAGAAAAAGCTTTACAAAGATTATTTTAAATGTATTGCCTCGCATGTTGTGCTTCTGACAAAACTAAAAGCAGATGATTCCAGGAACTCCTTTTCTAGATTAAACAATGACCATACAACAGAACCTTGAACCATATTCCCTCAGTACCTCTTATAATTTGTATATAAAGTTCTGAGTAACACTACTGAAGGGAAAAATGTAAAAAGATGGAAGTTCCTAAGTTTATCATTATTTATATGTCATTCTTTAACTTTTTTGTTCAGTGGCCAATGAGTTAGTAATAATTTTATTTATTTACTTACTTTTAAAGATTTTGTTTGAGAGACAGAGATAGTGAGAGAGAGCATGAGTGGGGAGGAAAGGGAGAAGCAGGCTCTCTGCCAAGCAGGGAGCCCGATGTGGGGCTCAATCCTAGAACCCCAGGATCATGACCTGAGCCAAAGGCAGATGATTAACCAACTGAGCCACCCAGGTCCCCGAGTCAATAATGATTTTAGATAAAGAAGATGGGCATGATTTGAAGGTTAGCAAAGTGTTCTCCATCTCTGCTCCCCAAATATCACTCTCTACTCCTCCAAGTGACTCAGAACAAATTCGCCTATCTTGGAAATTCTTCCCCAAGTCCTGGTTAGAAAGCAAAGATAGGAAAAATTGTGTGAGAAGCCACATAAAAAATACTAGCCTATGATTACATGTGCACAAAGAGTTTATTTACCAGGTTAGTTCATGCTCATCAGAGAGCAGGTGGGTCTGGATGAAAATGGAAGGAAGAGAAAGAGGCCTTGCAAAAATGATCTGACGCATTTCTCTAGTTTTGGAAGAGTGGGTTCCCATGACTTGGAGACATCTTTTGACTAAAGCTGGAAAAGGACCTGAGGATCAGAATTTCCTATCAATTTTGCTGTATAACAAACCACCCCAAAATGTAGTGGCTTAAAACATCAAACACTTATTATTTCTAATGTATCTTTGGGTTGGCTAGGTGATTCTCATTGGGAGAGAGTATAGACTGAAGGCAGTAGTCAGAGGTAAATGCTTCTCCCACACTTACTCTACTGGGCCAAGCATCCAGCCCCTGGAATTGAAGTGGACTCAATTTTACTTAGGTCCCTGTTTTGTATTTCTTTCGTTGCTTTTATATATATTCAGACATATTCTAAATATGTCCCAATACAAATGTATGGGTGCCACATCCTTAATTTGATCTTTGTTCTGAGATATCTTAATTCCTTTAAAGGTTTTTATTTAATTTAGCTTCTGCTCCAAGACCAATTTTTTCTTTTCTTTTTTTTTTTTTTTGTTAAAGATTTTATTTATTTATTTGAGAGAGAGAATGAGACAGAGAGCATGAGAGAGGGGAGGGTCAGAGGGAGAAGCAGACTCCCTGCTGAGCAGGGAGCCTGATGCGGGACTCGATCTCGGTACTCCAGGATCATGACCTGAGCCGAAGGCAGCCGCTTAACCGACTGAGCCACCCAGGCGCCCCTTTTCTTTTCTTTTTTTAAAGATTTTATTTATTTATTTGACAGAGAGACACAGCGAGAGAGAGAACACAAGCAGGGGCAGAGGGAGAGGGAGAAGCAGGCTTCCCACGGAGTGGGGAGCCCGATGCGGGGCTCGATCCCAGGACCCCGGGATCATGACCTGAGCCGAAGGCAGACGCTTAATGACTGAGCCACCCAGGCGCCCCCCAAGACCAATTTTTAATTAGCCAGACCTTTACAAACTTTTATGTTTTACCATATGAAGTGAAAATGCAGTTGCCATTTTAAATATTGCAAGGCCCTAGATTTCTGACCCTCTTGTGGCTAGTACTAATAAATTCTTTTCTGCCTCATGGCTTGGGAGAATTGGATGGAAGTAGTGCAAGCGTTCATTTATTCAATCTATTCCACAGCTATTTATTGGATACCTATCCCAAGTATAAAAGCAAGAAAAACACTTCCTCATGGGGTTAAATTAAATTATGTTGTAATATACGAAAATGACACTACTGATGCACCATCATTAAGTCTTGGATTTTAGTTTTCCAGAAGTAAGGGAATAGGGATAATCTGTTAATCTGTACTTTTTCTGTTTTCATTTCATTTCACCTCTCTAAACGTGCCCCTTTTACACTCCCAGAGCAGTGTATGAGAGTAGTGGCTTGTCCACAGCCTTGCCAAAAGAGTGTCAAACCTCAGGATTTTTGTCAGTTTGACAGGCAAGCACAAATGTGTCATAATTTTTATGAAAGCTAAACATTCTGCCCAGTTTTCATTTTTATCTTCTATATGTGAGGGAGAGTCCAATAGATACCTCACAATTTGGGTGATAGTGCTTCCTTTATAAACTTTTAATTTTGAAAACAAGATAAATTATATTTGTGATAGGTATACAGAATTCTAAAGCAAACATTTGTGACAAGTATTGAGTGTTATAATACTGAAAATTGGCTCTTTACATATTTATTCTTTATATTGATATTGTATCTTTTTCTATAATAATGGGGGGAAAAACTGATGTGAGGAGCAACTGGCTGACTCAACTGGAATAGCATGCAACTCTTGATCTCGGGGTTGTGAGTTAAGCCCCATGTTGGGTGCAGAGAATACTAAAAAAAAAAAACCTTAAAAAAACACAAGAGTTTATACCTATTTTTTTTTTAAAGATTTTATTTATTTATTTGACAGAGAGAGACACAGCGAGAGAGGGAACACAAGCAGGGGGAGTGGGAGAGGGAGAAGCAGGCTCCCCGCTGAGCAGGGAGCCCGACGACGGGCTCGATCCCAGGACCCTGGGATCATGACCTGAGCCGAAGGCAGACGCTTAACGACTGAGCCACCCAGGCGCCCCTCTACCAATTTTTTAAAAACTGACGTGGATCAGGGGCGCCTGGGTGGCTCCAGTCGGTTAAGCGGCTGCCTTCGGCTCAGGTCATGATCCCAGGGTCCTCGGATCGAGCCGGTGTCGTCGGGCTCCCTGCTCAGCGGGGAGCCTGCTTCTCCCTCTCCCTCTGCCTGCCTCTCTGCCTACTTGTGCTCTGTCTCTGTCAAATAAATAAATAAAAACTTAAAACAACAACAACAACAAAAAACTGATGTGGATCTAATCAGTTCTCTGCAGAAAGATATTCATTTTTTAGTTTTTAAAAAAGATTTTATTTATTTATTTATTTAGAGAAAGAGCACAGGAGGGTAAGCAGGGGGAGGGGCAGAGAGGGAGGGAAAGAGAGAGAGAGAGAGAACCTTAAACAGGTTCCATGACACGGGGCTTGATCCCATGACCCTGAGATCACCACCTGAGCCAAAACCAAGAGTCAGACACCCAGTTGACTGAGCCACCCAGTCGCCCAGAAAGATACTCATTTTTCAGTGAAGAAGCAAAATCATCTACTTCTAATAATGATACCTTAGGGGTTTGATTGCTCCCCCTCCAAAAGATGTTGCAGTCCCAACCCCCAGTACCTGCAAATGTGACCTCATTTAGAAACAGTCTTTGCAGATGATTAAGTTGAGGTCATTAGGGTGGGCTCTAGCAAACAAATACATTACTATTCTTTCCTATTCTTAAACTCTATTTTAAAAATTGTTTGAGGGGCACCTGGGTGGCTCAGATGGTTAAGCGTCTGCCTTCGGCTCAGGTCAGGATCCCAGGGTCCTGGGATTGAGCCCCACGTCAGGCTCCTTTTCCTCTCCCTCTGCCCTCTCCCAGCTCATTCTCTCTCTCAATTAAATAAAAATCTTAAAAAAAAAAAAATTTGTTTTAGAACAGGAAAATAAATATGTAAAGAGCCTAGTTTTCAGTATTATAACACTTAATACTTGTAATTCATAAGCAAAAGGACATGATATCTAGGATTTACTTTCAATACTCCATTTTTTTTTAAGATTTTATTTGTAGGGACGCCTGGGTGTCTCAGTCAGTTAAGCATCTGCCTTCGGTTCAGGTCATGATCCCAGGGTCCTGGGTTGGAGTCCTGCATTGGGCTCCTTGCTCGGCGGGGAAGCTGCTTCTCCTTCTGTCTCTGCCTGCTTCTCCCCCTATGCCCCCCTGCTCGTGCTCTCTCTCTCTCTCTCTGATAAATAAAATCTTTAAAAAAAAAAAAAAGATTTTATTTTTAAGCAATCTCCACACCCAATGTGGGGCTCGAACCCACAACCTGGAAAATAAGAGTCACATGCTCCCCCAACTGAGCCAGCCAGGTACCCCTTATACCCCAGTCATTTAAAAGGGGGAGGGGATGAGACATAAGACACTGCAACTGCATTTGTATTTTCTAAATATCTTGTTAATTATTTGCTTGAAAATGTAATCAGGGAGCATTCTTACGCACTTATTAAAAAAACGTTTTTCTGGGGCCCTTGGCCAGCTCAGTCGGTAGAGCACTGAGCTCGAACTCACAACTCTTGATCTCAGAGTTGTGAGTTCGAGCCCCACATTGGGTACAGAGATTACTTAAAAATAAAATCTTTAAAAGTAAATAAATAAATATTTAAAACAAATTTTTTTTCTGAAACTAATACAATGCTGTATATTAATTTTTTTTAAAAGATTTTGTTTATTTTTGACAGAGAGAGAGAGTACAAGCAAGGGAAACAGCAGGCAGAGGGAGAGGGAGGGGTAGGCTCCCCGCAGGGCAGGGAGCCCGATGTGGAGCTCTATCCCAGGACCCTGGGATCATGATGCGGGCCGAAGGCAGACGCTTAACCATCTGAGCCACCCAGGGGCCCCCAATGCTGTATATTAATTATACTTCAATAAAAAATAAAAATAAAAAACAATATTTCTTTCACACCCACTATGTGCCAGGCACTGTTGCAGGCACTGGAAATACTAATAGTAAGATAGAGCCTGTTCTCTCAGAGAGTAATTATCAGACATAATTGTAAGAGCAAAGTAACTTATCACTATAGTCCCAGTTAGAAAAATATATTTTTTGGGGGGCGCCTGGGTGGCTCAGTCAGTGAAGTGTCTGCCTTCAGCTCAGGTCATGGTACCGGGGTCCTGGGATCGAGTCCTGCATCACGGTCCTTGCTCCGCAGGGAGCCTTCTTCTCCCCGTCCCTGCTGCTTCCCCTGCTTGTGCTCTCTCTGTCAATAAATAAATAAAATCTTTAAAAAAAAAAGGAAAATATATTTTTAGAGAGAAATTGCCAAGAGCCATACACAAATAATGAATTCATTCGCCTTTAACTTTCTCTTGTAGCTTTTTATCCACTCTCAATCATACTAAGATATTCTTTAGCAAGTGCTTAGTCTATCGAAGTTCATTACCTCTCCTTCCTGGCACCTGATTTGAAATTACACATTAAATATCATAATGTCTTTTTTTTAAATGATTTTATTTATATTTTGACAGAGGGAGACACAGTGAGAGAGGGAACACAAGCAGGGGGAGTGGGAGAGGGAGAAGCAGGCTTCCCGCTGAGCAGGGAGCCCGATGTGGGGCTCGATCCCAGGACCCTAGGATCATGACCTGAGCCGAAGGCAGACGCTTAACGACTGAGCCACCCAGGCGCCCCAATAATGTCCTATTTTTCATTTTAGTGACAGCAGCATGATGCCATGATGATAATTAATTTGAAATCAAAAAGGAAAATTACCTCTTGATTTGCCTGGGATACTGATTCTAGATTATGTTTTAATTTTTATTTTCTATTGGCAATTCTTCTCAGGACTTCACATAGGTATTACATAAATATACCTAAAGTCTAATAAAGCATCTGAAAGACATGCTTATTAAAAGAAAATAAAGCCCGCTCTATAAGTGCATCATTTGTAAGCTCTACTCATAAATAAAAAATTGCCATAATGCTTTTAAGTCAAAGTATATATTTCAGATGGTGATATATAATTAATTGCTGTTTTTCATTTCTAGTGATCAATGTCTGCATCCTTTTCCACTAAATTATATTTGGAATCATAGTATAAAATATATAGCATTATAACAATCAATTGCAATCGATTGATACAATGGTTATAACTAAGAATTGCATCTAAAAGAATCTTTGTACTACTCTGCACTACTCAGTGTGTAATGTAAGAAATACTTTATGTACTTGCCAATGAGAAAGCATCTTTAAAGTCAGTCACATTCTACACAGGCTCAATGGAAAGTTGGGCAGCCATCTAGGGAATTTGCCAAAAGTAGCCAGTCTGGAAAATTCTTCGGGGGGTCACAATGGGCTTTTGCTTCTGATCGGTTTGTCTGCACTTATTTCATCCCCAGGTCAGAAACATTTTTTCTAGACTGTGGTTATCCCTGAGAGATGAACTGGTTTCCTAATCCTAACTCAGGAACTGGAAGGGAGAATATGGTCATCATTACAAGTAATGCTTTAGAGATTTGCTTTTTAGTCATAGGTTATCCAGCTAACTGGCCTTTAATAGTCATGTTCAAAGTTTTCCACTTTTAATTTGTTTTTATTATATATATATATATATTTTTAAGATGTCTGGCTTTTAGTTTACTGAAATATTTAACACCTCTAATCAGTTCCACTGAATACAGATCTTCCTGTACTTACGATGAGGTTATGACCTGATAAACCAATTCCAAGTTGAAATATAATTCGAAAATGCAGTTAATACAACTAACCTACGAAACATCATAGCTTAGCCTAGCCTACCTTAAACGGGCTCAGAATACTTGCATTAGCCTATAGTTGGGCAAAATTATGTAACACAAATCCTATTTTATAATAAAGTGTTGAATATCTCATGTAATTTACTCAAAGTGAAAAAGTGAAGTACTCAAAGTGAAAAACACAGTGGCTGTATGATTACAGAATCGTTATAAGTGAATCTGTTATTCCTTGAGATCCCTTGGTTGATAGGGAGGTGGGGGGTGGCGTGGGCTGCAGACTGCTGCAGAGAGAGACAATCTGTAACATAACCCTAGCCCTGGAAAAGATCAAAACTCAAAATTTTGAAGAACAGTTTCTACTGAATGCCCATTGCTTTCTCACCACCTTTAAGTCGAAAAATGGTTAAGTTAAATCATGTAAGTCAGGGACTTCTGTAGTCTATATTGGATCAGTCCAGATCACAGGCTGTGTCAGACAGTGGTTGACCAAGACTATTTGGTTGAGAGTATAAAGAGAAACTTTGAGGAGAAAGACCTATGAAATCATGAAATAGAAAATAATAGGAGAAAAGGCAATGATATTTTGGGAAGATATACCAAAATACCAAGGTTAGGTATGCACATAACAGTATTTTGGGCCACAGATCTTTTGGTACTTTGTGAGATAATTAATGTTTGTATTCAATTTGAGGTGGAGTAATTACTGTTTACTAAATAAAGTACAATATGGAACACAGCTGCTAGTAGGTTCCCCAAACTTCTGACACTCAATGGATTCTGAGATACATACAATTATTACTTGGAAGGGCACACTTAGCAATGCACTATTGCGTGGTACCTCCAGAGCGTTTGTTAGTTAAGCGGAAGACGACCCGCGTTGAGGATACGATTTGATACCTTCTTACAGTTTCGCTCCCGCCTCCCTCCAGGCGCACCCCAGGGACCGCCAGCTAAGGCTCTTCCAGGATCAGGCGCTGCGCGCTGTGGGATCAGAGTGACAGGCCCGGACACTCAAAGCCTTCACTAGAGCAGCCGGCGGCGACGACCGGGCGCGTCCACACCTCGCGCGGGGACGCGCCCTTCGAACGGTGGGAGGCGACGCGCGTTCCCCGGAGCCGGCGGGGAAAGCTCTGCCACCGCCGTGCACGTCAGCCCGGCCCAAGAATGAATGGAAAGTTCAATCTCGCGCGCTCGGCGCGGGCAGCCAATGACGCGGCCGGGAGCGGCGGCGGGCAGGTGTGCGCGTGCCGCCGCCTGACGCAGGGCTCGAGCCGAGGAGCCTGCCGCCGCCGCCGCGCCCCGCGGCCCCCCTCCGCCCCCAGCCCGGCCCCCTCCTCCTCGCGCCCAGCCACCCGCCGGGCTGCGGCGGCGGAGCGGCGGCGACAGCAGATTCCGTGCCCGGCAGCCGAGCGCCGCCCTCGCTCCCCGGCCCCTCCGCACCGCGTTCCCCCTCCGGCTCACAATGTGCTGACCCTCCCGGCCCCGCCGCGCGCATCCCGGGTCTCCGGCCGCCGCGCTCCCTCAGGAAGTGACAGGCCCCTTCCTCCGCCCCGTCCCCCCGGACTGAACGCCACACACGTACTCACACCCTCTCCCCCGCTCACACCCGGGCTAGCGACGCGACCATGAGGCCCCGGAGGTAAGCAGTGCGCCCCGCAGCCAGGCGAGTGCGAGTGGGGCGGGGTGTGCGCGCGGGTGCGGACGCCGCTCGCGGCCCCGGGTCTGGCACGTGAGCAACGTCGAGGGGAGCTCGGTGCCGAGGAGCAGGAAGAAAGGAGGAGGCGCGAGCTTCAGGCAGGGGAAAGGACAGGGCAAGGTGGGAAAGTGACAGGTCTCGCAGCAAGTTGTCGTGCGGGAGCCGGAGCCGCGTCCTTCCTTCGCCGGCCCTGATTTATTACCCCCGTGTTACCACTGAGATGCGGGCGGTCGATGTACTTCCGGGTTCACACCTTTCTCTCCCCGCTCCGTGCCGCTGGGTCGGCGCTCGGTGCCGCCGCTGCGGCGCCAGCGCGGTCGCCCAGTGTCTCCGCCGCGGTCGCCTCCCGGCGGTCGGAGCCGGCTGGCAGCGGGAGGGCCGGGCAGGGAGGGGGCTAGGGCGGCTCGGGTCTCAATGGTACGGCGCCGGCTGGGGTCCTGGCGGCCGGTTCCCGCGGCCAGTGCTGGCGCCTCGGACACGCGGGGCCGCACCAGCAGAGGGCGTCCGCACCTGCCCTTCGCGCACTCCGCCAGCGGTGCTGCTTTGTAGCAGGCAGGCGTCGGGGATCCTTTCTGCTTCGGTAGTGGTGTTGTAAATTAATGAATTAAAACTAAGGATTTGAGGAGAACGGAGAAAAACCCACTTGGAGTTAGGTTGCTTTTGAAAAGAAAAAAACCCGATGCATTTGCAGGAGCATTAACTGACTACTGACTGGAACATCGGAAGCGGGTGCATTACGAGGATTTGTACTCCAAAACTTTTTTTTTTTAATTGCACGTTGGTAAATATTGAGTGTTTTCGAGTAACATCTTACAGTATGTATTTAGTGTCCTCATTGCGGAAATTTCTTAAATGTAAGTAATAGTCCGCCATTTTGAATTGTTTCATGTAACACAGACTGAAATCTTAGGTTCCTGTGTTTCTTTGAGTTCCTTTCTGTTCTTTCTGTGGATTTGTTTTCATCCATAGGTTTTTAAGGTTACCAGGTATGATTACTGTTCATAGAACTAAATTCTCCAGTGAAGATTTTTATATCTACAATTGTTAATGCAAGGGAAAAATAAATTATAATTGTGTTTTATTGTTTTTATTTCCTAGTCACAAATATTGTGGAAGTTAAAATTATACATGACAACTAATGTGAGAATGAATTTAAAGCATTTTATAATACCGTTGGATTTTTGTGATTTTTACTCTGATAAAAAAAAATTCTCATGTTTCCTTTTTTGTCCAGATTATTACCATAGTTGGCTATGTGATAATGTAAAAATGCTTTCTGAAATGCATTTGTTGGTATAGCAAATTTTTAAGTCCAACAATAAGTTATGAAACATCACAATTTAATTTTATAAAAGATTTCAGGGAAACTTTAAAATTTAAAATTAAATTCTTGGAAATTTATGCCAGTTTATGTGATTTTCTAAATATAAATTTGCAATAAAATTTATGCCATTTTTTTTTCGCTATGGATGTGCACACATTTGAGAGAGGAGTCATACTACAAGTTAAAAACAGAACATGTAATAATCAGTATTCCATTTAGATTAATAATTAGACACTTATTCATTTGGGGGAGAATTCTTGCTTCCCAAATTCTTTATCTCTGAATGTATGAAATAAGACAATACAGCATGCCTAAATTTACTAAACAGCTTCAGGAATTAAACTCACACAGGCCCCTTTCTAGTACTTGGTAGGGAGGGGAAGAGACTACAAATGAACAAAATGCTTTATTTGAGTTATCTATTTTACAAATAGGATCCACTAATCATTGCTTGATAATAAAATGTCAAGATTTAAGTATCTGGATCAATTTGTAATGCATATTGGTTATAAGACCTGTTTATAGGTGCTTCTCTGCTAACAGATCTGGAACCAAATGATTCAAGGATCAGTTCTCATTAATCCTTGTCCAGTTGTAGTATCTTATTATCTGTCTGTGCCAAACTTCTCTCAGAACAATGAAAAATTTGTTGTGAAATCAATGAGGATTTAAATTAAAAATCTGTGTTATGGGGAAATACACTATACTTTGTAAGTGAAGCAAATTGAATATTAATGTGGTAGTGCTCAAAGTCAGTCTTCAGAATGATTTAAAGTGTGTTGCACATGTAAATTCCAAAAAACACCAGGATTTTAGTAAATATAGTGGTTTTAAAGTTTTTTTTAATCCTATTCACTCTGAAGAAAAAAATTAAGCAGATCTTACCTCTCTGATAGTTTGATACTATTTGCTATCTGATCATGTATAACTTTTTTTGGTATTTGTAACACTCTACCATAATTTACAAACTATGATTAAAGGAAAAATAAGTTATTTAATAAAACATATATGCAAAACAGTGCTTGGGTTTAGAACTGATGTCTCTTTAAAACAAAATGCTATTAAGCAGTACCAATTTTGGGGACTATATTAGAAGGCTCCAGTCAGAAAATGACCTTTAAACGTTTATCCTAATCCATAGTTGAGTTGATTTTAAAGAAAGGAAAGTGGAGATTCATAGATGAAACAAGTTAGAAGTAATTAAAACTGTTGATTATGAAAGGGCCATTGCAAAACTTTGGTTAGCTAAAGAGTTTTCTTATTTGGTAATTTTTAATGGAATCTTAATACCTTTTAAAATTCTGTAAGTCCACAGATGCCCAAAGTTTTAATATTTAAATGCTTAGAACCTGTACCTAATCTTCTTGCCTTTTAAAGGAACTGTATTATCTTTTCAAGCAAGTACTGTTTTTTTTATTTGTTTTTTTTGTAAGTACTGTTTTTGATGAACCACAAGAAAAAAAGAATTTCTAGCTTGCTACTCAGAACAATGAAAATTCCTTACATTAAAAAATTAAGATTGACTCATATGAACATATCTAGGCATATATGAAATATAGACTCACATTGGTTTGCCCACTGTGTACATGTATACTGTGTTGTAGTTCTCGGACACAATGACTCTATAAAGTCGCTGACCATAGTGCTGAACCAAGACAGCCATATTGGTCACTGCTAAATCTGACTGAAAACTGTACACAGAAATTGTATAGAGGTTCAGTTGCATCATCACTGTAGGAAATATATACATTATATTTCATACATACTTCTTTATTTATTCTTTTTACCCAGCTGTATTGAAATGAACCAGAAATTGTGATAGAGAAATTTTATTTCTTAAGTATAGTAATTTACTGTATAAAATTGATTTTGAATAATGTCAGTAAAATCAATGGGATCAATGCTAGAGGTTTTTCCTTTCTTTGAAAGCTGCCACTTAGACGAAGACAAGATTTTTAAAACCAATTTAAGCAACCAATGAGTTCTCTCAAAAACTACACTTTCAGTTGATACCACTATAAGTTTGAGTAGGAACTTGATATTTGCATTTTTATTCAGGTTTATATTCTGGCACTATCAAAATCAACATGACAATATGTGATTATTGAAATTAATAAAAGTTGGAAATCACTCAACTAATTCTTAGAAACAATAATATAAGCAATTTCTAGAGAAAGAGAAAAATATAAATTTTGAAATTATAATGATCTTGATTTAGCACTTTGAGGAAATTTTCTATTGTCTGAAGCAGGATAAACACCAGGCTGTCATTGCTTACAATATTACTGAGTTCTACATTCTGTGAAATGAGCACTGGTGTGAAACCTTTGTAGAAATTACCTGAAAAGGAATGTTGTAATACATTTAATATTTCAGTAAAAAGTACTATTTTAGGCATAGAACTTTGACATTATTTTCCTAAAAATAGAATGGGTTGATATGCAGGATCATCAAATTAAGGGTCAAAGGTGACAAACCAGGACAAAGGGCATGCAGCTCATTTTCAAGCAATCAGTTTCTAGTTTTTTCATGGCTGAACAAAAGCTTAATTATATAGAAAAAAGGACTTAGTGTTGAATGACCAGTTCTAGTGGTGGAAAAACATGTTTTAAATTTGCTACATATTTCAAATCACTATTTTTTATTTGGGGATGCAAGAACCAAAATGCTTTTATATTTTTCAAACATTCTTTTATGTAACATATTTTTCAGACTCTACAAAAGCATTTCAACTAAAATATTCTATGCTGTAAAGGCTAAAAACAGATTTTACTTTTTTTGTAGTTTTAAATTTTTTGAAAAAAATCTGTAAATTAAGTTTTACCTTTTTGCATTAGTCTCTTAGTATATAATCTTCTCTGCTAGTTAAAATCCTATTATTTTTATTTAGTATTACATTAATTACACCATTAGATCATTGGCAGTGATGTAAGAGTGAGCAGCCTCTAAAACATTTCTTGATCTTTGTTAAATGTTTATTGAAAGTATTTCAAATGCAGTGAAAGTTCTTATTTAGTTGTTAATCTCTTGTGATACAAATTTTTAACCATTAATGTTGTTTATTAAAACTTAAAATGTATTATCAAATAAAATTGTTTTGTAATACTGTAACTAACTAGAAGTGTTCAGGTTTATTTAGAGTCGTTTTTGCTTACTATATCAAGAAGCTACTCTAAAGTTTTCATCTTACAGTTCTGGTGGGCCTTCAAAGTATATGTGATTAGCTTCATTAAGACAGGAATTTTGCCATTATTTTGACTCTTTAAAACCACTATTGTTTTTATTTTCTTTTACTCAGTGTAACCTCAACAGTGACTCAACTATGAGCTTTATTACATAAAACTGTTCTTTCTTATGGTGAAAAATACAGTTTTCATTAGCAGAACCAGCTGCTGTGCCTTAATTGTGTTACAACATTCACATTCAAGTTAAAGAATTGTTTACCAATTAACATTTAACATTTGTGCCATAGTGCCTTTAAACAGTCTTGACAGTTTGCCAGTTGAATTAAATTATTATTTATTGAAGTTTTTCATTTTCCAGAATAAATTTTTTTTTACTATAGTGTTTGAAGAGAATGCTAGAGCTGCTCATATTTTATGTGAAACCAATAAAATTGCAGTTTGTAAAATGGTTGAGAAAGTTAAATTCATCTCTATTTCAGCTGTATTATAAACATTAGCCTCTAAGATTAAGTGTTTACATAATGTATTATAAATAATAAAAAGTAATGTATTATAATTTACTTCATAAATATAAAAATGCAATTTTAAAATGTTTTCTTAAAGTTATATAAATTCATTCTCTCAAGATAATGTTCTAAATATTTTAGTAAATGTGAATTTTCCTGTGTTAACATTCTAATACCAATGGTTTTTCAACTGTATAAAGAAGTCACATGTAAATATTTGTTTTACTTTAGTTTGAAGTAGGTTATTTAATTTTTCTATATCTGTGTGTAGGTGAGAATATAGCATTTTCAATTTTATCTAAAATTGCAGTAGGATGTTCAGTTAAATTACAAAATGATTTATCCTGATTTTACTTAGGCAGCATTTGAATTTATCTATTGACCTAGTTTGCAAAAAATAATTACAGTGAAGGGTTTTAATACATATTACCATTCCTTTAGAGGACAGAGTAAGAAAACATTTTCATAAAGCACATACATTGACTTTAATATTGAATTTCTACATCTAATATTTTATTTAAATGTGTATATGTTATATTTAAATTACAACAAATACAATGATTATTGTGCTTTAGGCTTTACTCTGGTGTTTGTGTAGAATGTTTGCTATATGATCTGAAGTAGTCATTTTTTAAAACGTTTTCTCCTAAATGTTCTTGATCTTAAGTAGTCATTTTTTAAAACGTTTTCTCCTAAATGTTCTAAGAAGAAAACGTCACATTGTTGCCTATTTTGCTTTCCAAAGAATGTATTTAGTTCAATGATAATTGAGATATATTGTAAATAGACTAATTTTTGTTATAAGCCATAAAGTGAATATTTTATTTAGTAAACTATAATGTACTTTACACTTAGATTATTTTGGAAAATATAATAGAAACAAAATTTGTTATTTTAGATACCCTTTTAAATGTTGAGAAATTATAGTGATGAGAATAAGTAATAAAATAATTTTCCTTTTGTTATAGTGAGTATTTTTTATTGCTAAATTGTTTTTTGCCAACTTAAAGTAACTGGTTTTTTTTAGAAGTGAAAACTAACATGATGTAAATTGAATTGAAATAAAGTTCTGAGTAATATGCAGTAGCATTTTATTTTTATTTATTACTAAATTCTTTGGGCTTAAGAACTTGGCAGTTTTTAAATAAGTTACAGTGTATAGTACAGTAGTAACCATTTTCTTTTACACTGAATAGTTACAATAGTGGATTAATAACAATATGTAAAATACTTGAGAAGAATATTGTTAATATTTTAATAGGAAATGTGAAATCTAAGAATGTGAATGGTGTTAATAAGTTAAGCAATTTTATAATAGTGAGTGTATATTTAAAGTAAAATTATTGAAATCACTTCACATGTGTATATTTCACATTTGCAGTAGTCAAGTGATTAATTGCTGATCACATTCTCTTTTATTTAAAGGTGGTTTTAAGAAAATTTTGTATACAAGTCCATTTAATTCATAAAAGCCATCCTAGGAATAGTCAGCTGGGGTTCAGAAATTCATTAAGTCATTGATTCATTACAAAATATGTATCGAACACTAAAGAATGCTAGGATTACAATGATGAGCTAAATATACACAATTCCCTCCACCCCTCACCACCACGGAGCATAGCGTCAAGTTGGGACAGGGAACATTTTCATGGACTATTACAGCCAATTACAGTACAGTATTACATGGTAGAGGCATTGTACTCAGTATGGAACAATAAGAAAAAGAGATCTAAGTGGAGATTTAAATGATTAAAAGATTATTCTAGTGAAGGAGCAGAGAAAGGTATTTTAGGATATCACAGTTTTAATTAGATTTTTGTTTTCTAAAATTTACCAAAAACCATAGTATCAAATGAAAATACCCATGTATGAAATTACAAAAAGCTGCTTTTGGAGTATTCATGCATTTAAAGGCTTATTTTTTATTCTTTATCATTACTTCATGTCAAAAAATAGTCACCTATAGTAAAGATAGGAACATTTAATATTTATCTCATTCCTAAAATAGTTTTTCAGTTAACACTGGGTGGACGGATTTTAATATCTATCTTTAAATTTAATTCTATTTTTTTTACCTACTCTTGTTTTTGGAAAGTTTTAAACCATTACTTAACATCAATGAAATATATTAATGTCAAAATAATTCCATCTTACTTTTTCTTTTGAAAGGGATGATAATATTAAAACTGTCAATAACCAAAAAAAACACCATATGTCAAGTTTGGATAGTGAAAAATCTGAACATCTTTATCACTCAAATCTATAGTATTATTCAGCTAACTTTCTTACACCATTTGATTTTCTCTTTATTAAACCTACCATTTATAATTAAATGAATTATTTGAAAAAATTTTTAGACAAATCCCTATTGACTGTTTCACACAGTTTTCAAATAATGTTGGTTTGAACTTAGTAACTATAAGCACATAGAGAAGATTTAGCACAGGCTCTGGGCTATTGGAATAGGAGAACATGAGCTAGGGTTTTTGCTGAAATTTCTGTACAGTATTTAAATACACTCCCACTTAAACAAAATGTACAAGATAAAACAATATAGGTTCAATATAAAGGAAAACTATTTCGATAAGTTTTAACAATGAATTTTGTTAACTTTAGGGTCTGTCATTGTCTACTGTCTTTTGGTTGTAAACACAGGATAACTGAAGGATTTAATGTGCAGAGGTTCACGTGCCTTTTGTTCACATTCTTCCTCTATTCTTTTCAAATCTTACTCATTGGGATTGTCATCCTTTGTAAGAAGAATCTTGGGGTCAACATTCAGTAGAACTCTGCACTTGGAAAAGCTTCCATTTTGTTTTGAGAAGAAAATTAGATTGCAACTTAAAGAATTTACACATAATGGTTTATTTTTAATGAGTTGTTATAGTAGGTATAGTGTGTAAAACTTAGTTAAGGGGAGAAAGACAACCCTGGGTGGTAGTAGGTGAGTGGATGCATGTTCAAACCAAGCTATTTTCCAAACCTCAATAACTCTAAACCCAGGAAAAAAATAATTCAGTGGTCAGCAGGAGTTTCTCTTCCAATTGCTATACTTCATTACTGGGTAACCTCTTTATTTCAAGTTTTATTGTGTCATGACATCTGCCAGTGGATATTAGAAACATCAGTACTTACTCATATTTTTGAAACAAGAACTGTTTTTGCTTTTTAAAATGTAGGTTCATATATCTTAGATACTTTAAATATACTTAATGATTAAGTGTACTACTATTAAAGTAATTTTTTTCTCGCAAAGTATGTGAATGTAATGGACCCAAACTGAATAGTACAGTACCACAATTATATTCTCATGATTTACCTTCTAGAATATATCTGAAGAGAATAGCCAAATAAGTTCATCAATAAAATGTTGTAAGTTAGGTTGATGTTTTTAAAAAATTGGATTTTTGAATTACAGTGTAAAACATTAAAAAAATTTAAAACTATTCTTCATGAAATTGGGTCATGAACAATTAAGAGTAATCTTAATGGTCTTGCTTAAGATGTTTTTTTAAACCAATGTCCTTTAATAGGAATGAAAAGCAAGTTTATGCCAATTGGTTATGTGATTTTGCTGGGTGAGTCTTAAATTTTAAATTGTTAAATAAAAGTTTACAGGTCACGTCACAGAGTCAAACACCTAGGCATTTGATTGCTTTCTAATAAGCCATTAAACTGAAGAAGAGGCAGTTAAATAGGCAATTAATGTAGTACTGACTTGAGCTCTCTGATTTTAGGTTCTTCAGAAGACGATGAGGTCATTCAACCAGGTTTCATCAGCCCCAGGTTAGTCTTTACTTTTTTTTCCCAATTAAATATTTAACTTGACTAAGGTTTTAAAAAGGTTATTCGAGGCATATAAGAAAACTTGACAGCCCTCAGGAATTCTCCACTTTGGCAAGATGGGTACCATATCCTACTGTACTCCAGATGATTTCATCTATAAACTGATACTCCCACCAGAATTGCATGGATGGAATATTCTAATTAACTCCTTTTCTTTCTGACTTCAGCAGTATTGGATTTTGTGATTTCCTTTTCCATTTGTCATACAAGATAGATAATAGATATTTAAATGCTTGTGGAGATTTGTGGCTTGTTCATTTTGTAACTCCCATATAAAAATAGGAACTGACAGATACCTGTTTGAATTAATTTAAAGATGACGCTTGGTACTATTTCCAGATAATTTACCATAACAAATAGCACAATATATTAAACATTTTTCAGGGATTCAGGAAATTTTCTTAATCTAGGAAGCTCCATTTAGTTTGCTTTTCATGAACATGTATGAAATTTGTTCCTCATTATACTGTAAAAATAAATCATTCGAACTTTTAACAATTTAAACCTAGACTTTTAAAATATATATCCTTTTATTTATTTAGGTGTGCTATAAAACCTAGACTTTTGATACATAAATATTTTCTTTTATTACTGAAATTAGCTGAAAACTTACAACACTTTTCAGTAACAATTCTATTTGATAATAATGTAGTATTTTGGCTTCTGCTCTGCTGAATTTAGTGTCTTGGGTCTACTTTTGATTAATACTATTTTGAAGACACACTTAAAAGCTGTAATATGACAAAGTTTATGAGCATTAATAAGTACAAATAAAAAGCTGTTATTTTATTATTAAGCTTATTAAATATAAGATTGTAGGTAGCAAGAGGAAGTAGTAGGGATCAAATCTTTAATGAGGAAGCCACTGATAGGCTCTGCCATTTGACAAACACTTGACTTTTCTCTAGAGTGAATCCTTTGACATGGAGATGATGCTTTTAATGAGTATCATGAAAAAGAAGATTCTGAAAAGTTGCTACAATATTTTCATTTACCAACGAGTTGCCCCTTACTACTGATTATATTTTTTCTCTGGTGGCAGATTGGAGGCAGTCCAGAGGCCTTTTTCTTTTCTGTTGGGCAATAATGTTAACGCCAATGTGTTAAGTGACTGCAATAAAGTTTCATGTCTGTGTTTCCTTGTGATTAAAAAAGGGTTGGCCAGGGCGCCTGGGTGGCTCAGTTGGTTAAGCGACTGCCTTCGGCTCAGGTCATGATCCTGGAGTCCCGCGATCGAGTCCCGCATCGGGCTCCCTGCTCGGCAGGGAGCCTGCTTCTCCCTCTGGCCCTCCCCCCTCTCATGTGCTCTCTGTCTCTCTCATTCTGTCTCAAATAAATAAATAAAATCTTTAAAAAAAAAAAAAAAAAAAAAGGGTTGGCCAGGCAGAGGTTCCACTTTGACCACAAGAAAGTTTATTTCCAGGGATTACATTTAAGCTGAAAGACTTGAACATTGACTGGTTCAGTCTCCTCACTTTGCAGATGAGGAAACTGAGACCCAGAGAAGCTCAATGATTAGCCTAAGGTCATAAAGTCATTAAATGGGACCAGAACTCTGGCCTCTAGTTTCTTTCTTTTCTTTTCTTTTTTTTTTAAGTTTTATTTATTTTAAGTAATCTCTACACCGAACATGGGGCTCGAACTCACAACTCCTGAGATCAAGGGTCCAGTGCTCTACCAAACTGAGCCAGCCAGGCACCCCTGGTCTCCAGTAATATAGTTAGATCTTTTTTCTCCACAGATTTGCTTCTTATACAGGCATCTTTAAAGCCTGAAGATTTCTTCTCACTTGCCTAATCTTTCACTCCTGCTTTCTTTCCTTTCCATTTTCCCTCTACCTCTCCTTTTCCCCCAAATAAACTCAAAGTGAAGATATTAAAAGAAATAACTTGGAAGCAGTCCACACTCTTATTTCAGCTTATTATTTCTTTTGATGAGATTAAGTTTTAAAGAATAAACTTTCATTCATTACTTTGCGAGACAGGTTAAGACTTGTATGTTTACATTATTTAGTGTAATTTCTACAGACTGAAAATATTCACTGCAAAAATATCTTTAAATTATGAAGAATACATGTTCAAGTAGTACAGGTGAAAAATATGACTCATCTTTCAAATAAATCATGAAGCTTCTTTTTGTGCTATTTTAGGCTATTTTAGGCAAAGTAATGTAATGTTTATTACTAAATGATTTTTCAAATCTATTGCTGTTCCAATTAAAATCATTTAAGGAAGTATTGAGCACAATTCAGAAAATATTTGGGAGGAGCAATAATAAAATTATATTCCTCCTTTTCACTGGGGGAGAAGTATGTTAATAGAATAGAATTTTTTCTATTCCAGTTTTTTTTGAAAGAAAGTTTCTACAAAATGGTGGTCTTAAAATAATGCCCCTTTTCTGAATTAATTGTGTTGTGTTACTTTTTTGCTGAAACATAACTGACCAAAAGGAAAGAAAGTTATTTTTGAAATATGAAGGCAATTTGTCTGGAAAACTTAAACTTTATGCTAATCGGTTCCTGTTTTTCCATAATTTAATTATACCTGGGGAAATGTGTAAAGATATTTAAGGAAGAATTTTAAGAGATTTTTACAGCTGTGTAAAAATTCTCAAATTGGAACAATTGTGTTTAAGCCAGAGCATTTTGCTTCCAGATAAGGAAATTAAATGAGAACGGAATTTTGCTTTTTGGAAACAAAAACAAAATACCCCCCCAATTCTGAAGTGCCTCAACTATAAGACCAGCGCACCCAGGCGAGTACTCTTTCATTTGACTCCGTATTGTAAGAATTTCAAGAAAAGTTATTTGCCAGTAGTTTGCTGAAACACAGTGAGTGGGAGGGATCGGGAACAGTTTGCCCGACGTGTGGGTCTGAAGCTTTTGGGCGGGAAACCTCACCCGGGGCTCCAGAGCTGGTTCCCTAAAATCATCCCCAGCCGCCCCTCCACCCCCTTCCCCGCATAAGTCTTTTCCTGATCCTCCAAAGGCGCATTGCCACGTTTTCCTGGCTTCCCGAAAGGACGGCGCCAGGGTTCTGTCTGAAGACAGCTCCATTTTAGGTTTAGCCTGGTGGGGGAGTGGGGGTGGGGTGGGGGTGGTGGTCAGTCCCTGGGGTTCTGATTCAGCGTCCCCCTTGACTTCACTTCTCTTAGATAGCGGAGACAGACATCTCACAGATAAAGGGACCAAATTATAAGTGCTATACATCTGGAAATGCAGTAAAAGTAGTAGATTGTGCCAAGTGTTGCCTTCATAATAGTGAAGGCAAGGGTTTCTTTTGTTTGGTGTTCTTGGGGACAAAACGACAAATTTAAAAGCCCCTTATTAGTGAGAAATCACCAGTCTTCTTTGGAACGGTTTGACTTCTGGAGAGGAGGTGGTGATGTGATGAATAAAGGGAAAGGTGACTGGGGAGGGAAAGGGGAGAGGAAGTTGCTGGGGCGGGAGGTGGAGTGAAAGGGCGGATCTGCTGGCCTGGGGGTCCTGGCGACCCTGGGGCGCAAGCTGCGCGGGAAGACTGGCGGCTGCGAAGGCAGCGCTGGGGCTGCAGACCCCGGCCTTATTTGCCGGGAGGAGAGCGCGGGTGGAGTCGCTCGCCACAGTGCCACGGCCCCTCCTCCTAGTTTTAAGAAGAACCAAAGCATTGTTTCTGCTGTAATAGAAGTCACTCATTGCTTATAGTTGACAACCACTTCGGTGGCTCTGGCACCTTTTTCGGTTCCTTGCATTGTACTCTTGGAGTTTTTGAAAAAAAAGAGAGAGAGAGAAAGAAAGAAAAAGAAAGAAAGAAAACAGCCAATAACATGTGTACTTCGTTTTTTAAATGAAGAAATCTTAGATTGTGATGACCAACAGGCATATGAATAGGTTAATTCCTTAATTTTTCTCCCCAGTGTGTTGATGATTCTTTGTAACTACTTGAACTCATTTTTGAAACATTTTGAAAGAACTATGATAAATTAAGCTACTAAAACATTTGGCTTTCACAAGACATGCGTTTTGAGTCAAGCACAGGTCTTTCTGGCACTGAAAACAAGTAGGAAATGAGAAAAAAATTAAAACCAGAAGACTTCAGGAAGGTGACAAATTGGAAAGCATTCTAGGAGATTCATAGGACTATTTTATGTGAAAGAAGCACTCTAAGAGCTTAAAGAGATTATGGTCAGTTTTGTAAAAGGCTCTAAGTCTCGAAAGATTGTGGGGGAGGTAGGCAGAAAAGACGAATCTATTTAAACGACTGTGCCCTATCCCTGAAAGAGTGGTATTTTCTGTCTCACTGTGTCTCCTTCCTTCACTGCTCTCCCTTCCCAATTTCCTCCCCTCCTCCTCTTTTCTCTTCCCTTCTCTCCCTCTGTCTTTCCCCCACCCCCAGGTATGTACACGGATTTGCCTTAAATTCTTTGTGAATGAATGTTAGAGGATTTCTCAGAGTTCCCAGTTGGAAAAAGCCTTCTACACAACTTGAAAGGCTGATGTCCCTCTCAGGAAATGAATGAGTCGATAACCTCTGACACCAGTGACCAGTCCAGTGAACCCTACCTTAATTCCACTAATACTGGAGGCCCCCAATCAGGCAAGGCTGTGACTCTCATAACCATACCATTCAATGTGGTTCAGTTATGGTATTTCACACTTTTCATATATAGATTGATAGGTTTGAATCTCATCAAATTTAATAATCAACAAGGGTTTTAGAATCCACCTATATATTGTTTCTGATTTTATGATGATTAAACTATTTTCTAATTAAAAATAAACTTACAGATAAAATATTGTTTACCATAAATGTGTGTGTTGGTGACAACACTAGACTATACTGGTCTGTGAATTTTATGATAATTACTTTCATGTAAATAGTAGCACTTACCCTCGATTTCCATGAATACTTTTCAGATTATTTTTCTCTGTTACCAGATGTTGATTTTTTTCAGATGTTAATTTTTTTATCAGATGTTGATTTTTAAAAGTAGTTCATTTAAGATATAAAAAACATGTAACTTATCTTAAATTAGTTTTTTTCTATTTCATATTATGTGAAATGTTTCACCTGAAATGCCATCTTAAAGTTACTTCATTATAGGTCAGTGTAATCAGTTGATTTCTACTACTAAAACAATGCCTAAAAATGTTTTGTTAGCAAATAATTTTTTTGAGCGCTTTTGTTGTTACTCTTGCAAAATCATTTGGATTTTTACACTTTTGCTTTCCTCCCCTACCAGCTGGAATATGGTTATTCTCCCCAAAGTAAATAAAATGAGAAAGCTTTGCCTCCTTTCCTGAGAAACAACAAAAGAAACATGAAAAATCTTTCCAAATTGATCAGTCTTGATTGATGCCTTTTACCACAAACAGCTGAAAAGAACATATTTACACACACCCCATTTATTTCAGTTCTGAACCAATTAGTGTGAATTTATATTTAGTTATTTAATATGGGGACGAGGTGTAAATAGGTGCATTCTGTGGGTTTTCAAAAGCTTTTAGATCCAGAATCCCCACACTTTAGTTTGTGAGAAACAGTGTTAAGAGTTAGGAGTGTAGACATGTTTCAAGAGCCGGGGGAGGGGGATTGCGGGTAAGGTGGGGGAGGGTCAACTCGGTAGCTTTGCCGAAGGGAAGTGGTATCTGTACAGTTTCTCCGTAAACTGCTTGTTTAAGAAAAGGGGGGGGTGGGGTGGGGGAAAGAGTGGTGGGGCGTTTTAATGTTTCAAAGACGGGTTATATTTTATATTTTAAAGGAAGTAAAGCATTTCTAGTTGATCCATAATATTTATTGTAGTATTCGATGAGGGCGGTAATATTGGCGTGAGCATCTAGTAATCAACAATCCTTTGAATCAATTTGAAAGGTAAAGGGTAAGCATTTTGAAACTGGGGCCAGGCCAGAGAAGGGACGGTAGGAGCCTAATCCGTTATTAAATTTTCGTTTATTCGACTCTTCTATCTATTGGTAGTGGGCTTTTTAAATGTCAGGGTCCAATCAATATGATATGAATTTACCTTTTTTCTCCCACTTGTCCTCTTTCTTTTCCCCTCCCCCCCCCCCCCCCCCCCCCCGCCACCTTTTTTTTTTTTTTTTCTCCCCCACCTCTTTCTCTGGCTCTGCAGCCGCCTGTGCTGGCGGCTCCTCTTCACCTCCCCTGCCTGGCGCTCCCCTCCCCCTCCCTGCCCTACGTCGTCTTGCTCTTGGGGAACAATCGCCACTGATTGAGGTTCACTCTGTGTTAGGCTGGAAAACTGGGCTGTTATTTAGGAAGTCATTAATCACATCTCCTCCCCCGGAAAGAGATGGCGGAGAAACCTGTGAAGTACAATTCCCCCTTCAAAATGTTCCGAAATGATAAACCTAAACATAATTTGAGTACATGAAGGTGCTAGCGATTTTTCCGGTAGGATCTTATTTTAAATTTGAAAAAATTTCGGGGCACGATCAGGAAATTGTGTGTTTTCGTCTTATTGTAGGTGTATGTTACTATTATCTAAAGTTTCATGGAGATGTAATTAGGTTTAATTAGATCGTTTGTAAATTATATATTTTCCTGTAAGAACTGAATTAAATATGAAATTTTCACTCCAAGCAGATTTACTACTATGGAGCAGCTAACTTCCTAGGGGGGAAAAAAGCATAACATCGGTTGCTTTATTTAAATGGCTTTTTCCCCCTAAATGAGATTTAGACAGGCTTGTGTGTAAGGCACGCGTGGGCACATATATGACTGCCGTTTGTCTAAATCGACGATTCACACTCCCTCCATTGTGTTTAAGTAAAAGCACAAAATCAGCATTCTGATTTATCCTAAAGAAGCGTCCCAAATTGTCTTTAAGATAACATGTTTGAGTTTTTCATGTTCATTCATAAATTATTTTGATGTCAGCATAGATGAAATGGCGATTGGTTATCTCTTCCTCTTGCCAGCCCCTTAAGGATCCGAGGTGAAATTAGTAGCAAGAAAGCATGTAATTGACAAAGTCACGTGGCTCAGGGGGCCAGAAACTGGAGAGAGAAGAGAAAAAAATCAAAAGAGGGAAAGCACGTTAGACCATGCGAGCTAAATTTGTGATCGCACAAAATCAAGATGTTAGATTGATGCAGAAGATCACTCCGTTCCAAAGGGAAAGTTTTCATCTCACGAGTTTGGAGCAGAGGGCCCGTGGGGCAACATGGCCGAAGGTTAATTTTCTTTTCTATTGTTTTACTGTGATTTTCTCTCTTCCTTTCTCTCCCCCCTCCCCCTTTCCCACCCTTCTCTCCCGGTCCCCCCTTCCCCTTTTACCCCAATGCGGGGCATTACCCCCACTCCCCATCGCGCATTGGGGCTTTCTGCAACCTATTGTTATAGATCTCCAAAAATGTTTTGTACCGCCCACACTGATTCACAACTTGAAAAGCTTTCAGTGGGCTATTGTTTGAATTGTTTGAGTGTGATTAAGCGCAGTTTCAGTTAGTGAGCCCAAGAAAACTTTTATACACCTGCCCCCTCCCCCATTCCACCCCAACTTTAATTGAAAGTTATTGGGGGGGAGGGGTATGCACATTGCAAATAACCCTGGATTCACTGCTGCCGCATGTGCATTAACTAGTTCTAACCATCTTCACGATTTCTCTTTCCTCCTCGTGCCCTCAGGAGAGAATAGTTCCGCTGAAAATTTCTCTTTGTAAATGGGATCAGTGTTAAATCAGCAATATGCAAGTAAAGTATCGCATGCTGTACTGTAATATGTGGCTGGAAAATGGAGTTAAATGAAAAAGTACACGTATGTACAGAAAAGTGGAAGTTGATGTGATCGATAGAACAGTGTGGCTCCCTCCTCCCCCCGCTTCCCCCTTTTAACCCTTTCTTTTTAAATATTTTCCGTAGAAGAATCAACCATTTATTCGAGTTTCTTTCTATTTCCTATCCCCACACCCCAATCAGTTTTTTTCTCTTTCAACGAACAGTTTGGGAATCCAGACTAACTTACTCTTTTTGTCCTATTCTACTCAGGCGGGGCAAGCAAAGGTGGTGGAGAAGAGCCCGGGAAGCTGCCGGAGCAGGCAGAGGAGGAATCCCAAGTTTTGCACGGAACTGGCCACTGTAAGTGGTTCAATGTGCGAATGGGATTTGGATTCATCTCCATGATAAACCGAGAGGGAAGCCCCTTGGATATTCCAGTCGATGTGTTTGTACACCAAGTAAGCCAAACTTCTATCACCCCTCTTCTTTTTTTCCATGTGCAGGAGTTGGTCAGTAGGTTTGTCAATGGACGTACACTGAAAGAGAAAATCTTCCTTACCATCCTGGGTTAATCCGGTTTTTAGGGTATGTGTATGGGCCCCTTACTGGGTATCTTTTCCTAAACGGAAAATGAAGTCTTTGAAATTTCACTGCTTGGGTGCTGGTTGACTTTATTAGCAAGTTCCCCTCTTCATTCGACAGCGAAATTGCTGTAGTGTAGCTTCCGGTGTTATGGGTTACAATATACTCTGTCGCCTCTGCTGAGTGAATAAGTGGGGGAAATGAATGAAGAAAGAGTGATCATTTTAAGTTTAAAAAAATTTGCTATTATAGAAAATCTATGGGTCTCCTTACTTGAGATATCTTAAGTCACAGTAGCTTCCCCTATTATTTCGTTTCTGCCTCCCTGATAGTCATTTGTGGATTCAAATAAAAATAATTTGATTTTACAGTAAAATAAAATAGAACACTGTTGGCCAACTGTGGATTTGAAGAAATGCCAAGAGAAGATGTTTGGTAATCAAACATTTTAGAAATGTGCTCCCTTGTAGGGCATAGGTCCAAGGATACTGTCTCTTTAAGAAACTGAACTCAAAAAACATGTGGCCAGCTGTGGCTCTAGTTTGTGTGTTTAAAATGTTCTAGTCTGCTATTTTGGGTAAATTTCCACCATTGCTTATACTGTGTTGTAATTTTTTAAGGTGCTTAAATACCAAACAGAATGTCATTGCTTACTATTTTCAAAATTTTAACTCAGAAACAAGTGAATTAGTACTACTCTTCCATTTTCACTCCTCTATTGCTTAATCTATAGCAAAAAAAAAAAAATACAGTTTGTGAGCTTGATTATTTCATTGAAAGAAGTTAATTCTCTGTAAGGAATTCTTAGGAGTAAAGGGATTTAAGACCAAAGAGGTTTATTTTGGCTTGACATTTAAGTTTAAAAAATTGAATGAATGGCTCTCAGTACTACAGATTGACAGATACATGCAAGAAATACTTAGTATATTTGCAAGAAAAGTATGTATTTTATTTGATTCTGTGTTGCATGTTCCTGGTAATATTTACAACGTCCTTTACTCCCCAAGGAATATCATCTTCAAATTAAGTATATAAACAATAGAAACATATGAAACCATTCTGTTTTGATCTGTTGTCCTGTGGTGGTTGGTAGCTTCCTGACCTTGCTGTGTGGTGTGTGTTTTCCTTTCCTAAGGCCTGGCCATCATTATTGGCTGTTTACATGTGGAAGGATCAGCATAATCTGTGAATTGAAACAGGGTTTAAATATATAAATAGAAGGCCATAGACAGGCTACTGGATTTTATGCCTCTTACTTTATATTGCAAAATGAACCTACATTTTCTGCTTTTTTCCTCCCTATACTGAATGATTGAAATCATTGACAAATCCATTTTCTCTCAGGCTCTGGCTTTCCCCACTTTGAACCTTCTTTAGGTTGTTAAATTGTTCTTTATGATCTCATAAATTTGTTTTATAGGTGAATAAAAAAATAGCCCTTTTCTTCTTTGATCACACCTTGTTATAATTTGGTTTCCTGTGTTTACCTTTTAATACATTCAAATATTAGACATTTTATTAACCAGTATTAATATTTAGAACCACAAGACATCCAAATTTAAGCTATTTAATGGTTATATGTTGGTAAACTTAAGTATATCCACGAATTATGAAATACTATATTGCTGAAAACTTTTATTTATAGGTAGTGAACAGTTTCTAGAGTACAAATGTTGATTATTAATATTAAGCTTGTTTAATCTTCTGTTACATATCGTGTATTTACTAATAAAACAGTGTTAAAATGATACATGAGAAAAATTCTCATAAAATGTATATATTTGTGTTCTTACATTTTTAGGAAGAAGTATGTAAAAAAAGTTGATAAAACTTAAGTGTTAGCATTTTTGTGATGTAACAAACCAGGGCAGTGATATTCTTTAAATTAAAATTAGAAAATGATACTTCAGGGAATTTTTTTGATGGCTACAGTATTCGTTTTTTGAAATATATCTCACTTTTTTCGTAGGGAAAAATTATGTAGATTTCAGTTTTTATTTTTTTTCTTCTTGATTTTGATGCCTTGGTGGAGGAGTTTCTCTTATATTGGGACTCACATAAATTGCATATAAATCATATGAATAATTGTTTTGAACAAGGCAGGAATCCTATAGATTTTAGCCAGGCAATTGCAGGTAATAATAAATAGTCATAAATGATGTGTGCAGGTATCATGTAAGCATCACTTACACAATCAGGTTACAATTCAGGACCATTTAACAAAAGTTTTTAAAATACTTTAAAAATTATTATTTTACTGGCATTTTTACTGTATGAGAATTTTTGAAAGCATACTATGTTTAATATATGATTCAAATTAGATTTTCCCTCATTATCTATATACTATTTTGTTATGAAAGAATAAGCATTGTAGGTAATTAGGAATTTTAAATGTTCAACTGGACCGATATCTACTCATTATTTTTAAGTACATGGAATAGTTTTGGGTTTTGTTTTTTTTTTTGAGTCTTCAGAAGTACATGTGTCACTAGATATTTTTTAAGTACTATGAAACATTTTTAATAGTATGTATTCGGGGAAATAATCATTTTAGTTTAACATAGTTTAACATAATGTTTAAAAATTCATGCTGTGGCTTCCAGGATTTTTTTTTTCTTTAAAAAATATTGACTACGTATACTTCAACAAAAAATAAATAAAAAAAATACATAAAAATAAACAGGAATAGCAAAAAAAAAGAAAACTCTACTGCAAAGAATTGCACATCAAGAACAATTTAGTTGCTGTGAAATGAAGAGAATATATGCATGTGTAGTTTTAAAATAGAGCTGTACATTAATAGTTAACATAATTCTATTTAAAATTTGTTGGCAAGAATACAATTACACTTTCTTCTGGTCTCTGTAATGTCACCAATTTCTCAAAAATAAACAAGACTTAGGTGCTGTACCCTTCTTATCTTTAGACTTGTTGATAAATGCAGTGAGATTCTGCTATTTGAGGATGGTATGTGACCATTGGTGGTTTAAAAATGGCAGTCTTCATTTGACTTCCTAATATTAACTTGTGATTTAAATGATCATATGATTATGGATTGGTAATGAATATATGTATTCTGACACACATTAATATGGAAACGATAGCATTTAATAATATTTTTAAAAACTTATAAGAATATATAAATACTGTATTTTTGAATTTTGTTACAGCTTATTGTTTTTGAGTTGTTCCTTAAAATATTTAATAATTAAAATTGGACAATTTTGATGATTTAGTTTGTAAATAGGATACATTTGTAGGAATTTCTTACTTGAGGATCCAGTGCAAAGCAGAGATTTGTCTCTCAACTGAAGTAAGAATATACATACATAGTTAATACAGATTTGTAAGTCTAGGTTGCTTTTGCTACTAAGATGATTTCATCAGTTTGAGTACAATTATTTTGTAAGTACTAATAATTAATACTTCTTTTAGTTTATTGTTACTGATAAGTTAAAAAAATTGCATTCATAGTTAGATTGTGGGATAACATATTTAAATTACCTGGATAGGTCTCTTGCAACCTTTTGAAATATTATAAACTTTGACAGAACTTAAATATTTAATGATAGTTTAGATGAGTCACGTGGTAATTAAAGTTAGATCTTTTTGGAGAAGGGCAATGTTCCCTAATAACTACTTACTGATGTTTATTATCATTTAAGTTTTTCTTTACGTAAATTTTGATATTTATTTCCAAAGTCATTTTCTCACCTAATGAGAAAAAATAAACTTTGTTGGGTGGGGGTATAGAATCCATTCTCATTATTTTCCTCTCTTCAGCTCATTTGCATAATAATATTTTCTTTGCTTTTTCGGTTGTATATCTGGAATTCTTTGCCATCAACTATGGTATAAAGAATTTTTAACATAAATGTATTTCATTTATTTCACTATTTATGTAAGAATTTTTTTTCCAGAGAGAAAGAGTAATGTCAAAATGACTGTAATTTAGCTACCATTATTTAATAGGCTTAAATATTAATAATTTGGTTTTGAATTTTTAATTTACTTTTCAAGTATTGATGTTTTCTTCTTATGCTTTTTATTTCTGGTTTATACTTTGATCTTAATGGAAAACACAAATGTCCATATTACAACAATTTAATATATTATTTATGTTCCTTTTATTACTTTGCTCAGAAAACATCTCAAAGCAATGGAAATAGGAGAAATAAGAATATTTCTGTAACTGAGATAAATTTAAGGCATTTTTATTAACAGCATATGATATGAAAACATTTGGAGATGAATAGTTTTTAAATACATGAAAATTTTATGTATTATACACAGTTCAGTTGATGTAGCAGAGAGTTCATGTCTCAGTGATTATTAATTATGCAATTCATGAAAACAGATTTACTCCAGTATGTTCATGTTTTAAGATTTTTTCATAATATTTCATCACCAACTTATTAGCCATCTTTATTTTTATCATAGTTTAGCATGAATACATTTTTCACAGAATGGTTGTGATTATTATTATTCTTGGGGCTGTTGAAAATATCAGTGTCAAAAATTATTTAGACATAGCAAAATCTTAGAAATTAAAAAAATATGATCATTAATAATTACAGCTCATTTGTTAGTGAATTACACATTTTAATATTTTGAAAATTGTTCCTAAAACTACCAAGTTTTCAAGATGATTTGCCCAGTTGACCAATTTGGAAGAATCCCAAATGAAATGCTTTAAAGCTATTTAATCATAAAATCACATGTAAAGACATTTAAATCAAAATTTTATGACTTTTATTGTCTTGAAAGATATTAGATAATTTTCCTTCTGATTTTCAAATGCTGGTCTATTTTCAAGACATTTTTGTTTTTGTTTTTGTTTACTTCTAAAAAGATATTTTTATTCTAATTCAGTTTAAATTGAATGTGGCCAATATGTGAACTGGCCATATATTTAAGATAGTCTTCCTCATGTTAAATACTATTGATGCATATCAACTATACTTCAGTAAAAATGGATGAAGATTATTGTTGTAAGTTTTAAATATTTTCCTCTTATTTTTTATTCTTTTTTTTTTTGAAGACTATTCACAAAAAATGAAGGCAATAAATCAAAGAATTGTTTTTTAAACAAATACGTGAGAAACCACTTACCAGTGTTTAGCATAACAACTTTAATCTACCTTTAACTGAATCTTAGAGTTCTTGGGTTTCATAAGAAGTTAAAAACTTCCTTTGTTGCCTGCATTCAACATGGTAGATAAAAAGTGAGATCATTGTAAATTGTGTTGCTTTGGGGCAGCAAGGAAGCCTTATTATTTAAACTTGCCAGAATTCTTTCTGTTCAGAAATTACATAGATAATTGCAGATAGTTTTGTATATCTTAACTGAGTAGTTCTTTTGGTATTGTGATTAACCTAAAAGTTACTAGTTAAAAATATGGTGTGCTGTGTTTTTATTTCTAATCCAAGTATAACCTAAACAAAGAGGGTATTTCTGATTAATTAAACTGGAAATGTATTACTTTAAATACGATATTCTTTTGACTTGATTTGGAACTACATATGAACTGTAGTTATTTTATTATTATCAAATCTTTATATCTTGAGATATTTCTCACTGAATTTTAAGTAACAAGAAATTCAGCTTGTTCAACATATAGTTACTATAGGTTATGGCATTGTAACATACACAGTCCATAAGAAACTTAAATGGTTTATATTCTCTCCTAAAAGAATTTGATTACAACATCTTCTAATATTGAAAAGTTAACAGTAACATATTCAAGAAAATACATTGTAGG
The DNA here is from genome assembly GCF_002201575.2 of Neomonachus schauinslandi. NCBI lineage: Eukaryota > Metazoa > Chordata > Mammalia > Carnivora > Phocidae > Neomonachus > Neomonachus schauinslandi. The sequence goes on along the minus strand of NC_058410.1, from coordinate 55,530,398 downwards.
TTCAGTGGGGTATATTTAGAATTATCTTTTAATGAGTACTTCTATTGAATGAGTAACAAAAGTATTTGTTATATTGCATTTTGATATATCAGGATTGATTTTATTTTCCATCTAGCAACAAATTGGAAAATTATCTGAAAATTACAGCCCCCCTACCCAGTGTCTAAATATTTGACAATTTGGAAATGCTGTCTAACCTAAGATTTATAGATAATTGATAGGCTTAGTCTTACCTTTCTTTTTAAAACCAGCAGCAAATTGGAGTAATTAATACCTAATTTTTGGGGGTGTTATATAAATTGTGTAGCAAGTGTGTGTTTAAAATAAACTAAAATGTAACCTAGTCCTTATCACAATAAAATCACACATAAGTTATTTTCAGAGGCATACATTCATAGTAGAAAATTAAATTGGTACCTTCTTTTATGTGTTCTCTTTAAAATTGGGCAAAATGTGTTGTATAATAGCTTAATTTCTGGCATATAATATTGTTTGTTTAAAATATCAGGATATAAATAGGGTCTTGGAAATGAATTAGTCATACAGGTTGTTTTAATAGTTTGTTTTATCATGAGTTTTACCTGAGTATTCAGTTGTACATAGCCAGTTTGTGTATTCTTAAGTATAAGCTAAAGAAAAAGTATTATTTGAAATAGACCTGCTGTGATATATAATACCTTTTGCTCTGTAACTAATTATTTAATCTTTGTGAGGTACTATACAGTAGTATAGCTTCTGGTCACACAGATCAGTATTCAAATCTGAGTTCATTGTTTGTAGGGGAAGTGAGTTACTTTGTCAGTGTCTCAGGGTCCCATAAAGGGAGGGGACAAAACAGTAACCACTTTTGTATAAGGTTATTATGAGGATTAAATGTTATTACACATGTAAAGCATTTAATACTGAGCCTGGGAGATAGTAAGGGCTCAGTGATGTTTGTTGTACATAGTTAATATTACTAAGAAGTGGTAGTGTGGTAGACTAAGGAATAAAGGATCAGAAATGAAGGAAGGTTTGGATTTGGCTTTGCCACTTGGTGGTTTTCTTAGTTTTGGCTAGTCACTTCCTTCAAGCTTCAGTGTTCCCATAGGTGAAATGTGTTCAATAGTATCTTTCCTCCCCATTTTTCAAGGTTAAGGTAAGGGCTCATTGAGGTAGTATACATGAAAATAATTTAAGAATGTAACACTACCAGGTTAGTTTTAATTTTTATTTTGAGCACTGTATTTTTATTGATACTCTCACCATGTAAATCGTCAAAATTTTTAAAAGATAGTAAACTCATGTCATTTATTTTTTGGCATTCTCTGCTTTATTAAGGTATAATTTATATAGAGTAAAATTCACCAATTTAAAGTTACAGTTAGATGAGTTTTGACAAATTATGTAACCAGCACCACAGTCATGATACGGAACATTTCATCACCCCCAAATTTTCCTTGTGTCCATTTGTAGTCAGTCACCTTTGAAGACAGGAGGTTTAGTTGTTCTATATGATTATTGATATGTCATAGTAACTGATTAAATGACCTGGCTCTTTTTAACTTTGTCACCTTAGACATAAGCTACAATTCAGTATCCTTTATCAAATACAGCCCACACTTACTTTAATGTTTTTTGTTTCTCTTTAGAGTTATTTCTGCTTGCTTTTTCACTAGTAGTTTCTATGTTTATGAAAGTAAGATTAATTAGTATGCATTTCACTGATCTTCTGTCTTAATTTCATTTATCCTATGGTACTTTTTCATGCAATGTAAACTCATTGCCTACCTAAAGGGCATAATTAGGCTTATTGATATTCATATTTCTTGTTAGAAATTTAATGAATTTCTTTTAGAAATATAATGAATTTCTATCTCAACTGAGTAAACATTCTTAGAGGTATAAATTGGCAAGATGGTTTATTGTGTAAAATTACTAACTTGTAAGAAAATGGTTACTCTAGAAAAATTTCTGGTTCAATATTTATTCATGTATTTTTTTATTGATCACATAGTAGGTGTAAATCACTCTTGGATGATAGACTTAAGAGTTATGCTCTACAGTTTGCTATATATTATTTTATTGTTTTTAGCAAAATTTTTAATAAGATTTTTCCAATTCTCATTCTTTTCATATGATGTATAAAAGCAGTGGATCATTTTTTCCCATAAACCATTCACTTTTTTATGAAACCTAGTTATGTAGCTTCTACCCATTTAAATTGGGGGAAACTATGATAAAATAATAAATGTTAGTTTTCAAATTTTGAGCTAAATACAGTGATTTCTTATCAGTCTTAAAATACATAGTTTTCAGATTTCTTTTTTTTAAAGATTTATTTATTTATTCATAAGAGACAGTGAGAGAGAGGCAGAGGGAGAAGCAGGCTCCCTGCTGAGCAAGGAGCCTAATGCGGGACTCGATCCCAGGACCCTGGGATCATGACCTGAGCCGAAGGCAGACACTTAACCATCTGAGCCACCCAGGCACCCAGTTTTCAGATTTCTTGTGTAGAAACTATCTTTACCAATGTTTAGAATCATTTTACTGTGCTATTAATAACACACTTAACTTTTACTAGCTGCTTTAACCTTTTGTTATAACAGTCCACTTTTTAAAATCAAAACCCGCTTTAATTTATTACTTTGTTGGGGAAGAATGAAGGGGGGGAAATCGGAGGGGGAGCAGAACCATGACAGACTATGGACTCTGAGAAACAAACTGAGGGTTCCAGAGGGGAGGGGGGTGGGGGGATGGGTTAGCCCGGTGATGGGTATTAAAGACGGCACGTTCTGCATGGAGCACTGGGTGTTTACGCAAACAATGAATCATGGAACACTACATCAAAACTAATGATGTAATGTATGGTGATTAACATAATATAATAATAAAAACAAAAACAAAAAAAATTTATTACTTTGTTAATCTTAAAGTTGACATTTATTTCAAAATCTTTTAAGTTTGCTAATAACTTTTAAGATTTTGTTCAGTTTTATTGTGCTGTATTATCTAAAGACTCTATGTAAAATTCAAATTAACTTTACTCTGGCCATGATTTCTTCATGACCATTTATTCCCTTAGGCTTTGTAAGCAGTTGCCTAGGCCATTACTGATAGCAGCTAGAATGTGCCCAGATACTATAATGCCTAAATTCTTTTATCTTAACATTTTCTTCATTCAGATGAATTCTTTATCCTTAGTTCAATTTGTAACAGAAGTCTGACAACACAAGTTCTATCTATTGCTTTAAAAACTTCATGGATCCTTGATATATTGTGGAGCTTGGAATGAATTCTTTCAACTGTTTTTCCAAAGTATGACTTTAATAATACATCATTTTGCTTACAATATTGGAACACTGGTACTTGGGAGACTAATTCCACTTTCAACAACTTCCTTAAATCGATTAAATGATATTGGAGACACATACCTAACACATTTCTGTGTAAGTCATACATTTAAGATAAATGAATAAATTTTTTTCAATTTTAACAAGTAAAAAAAGCTGCTTTTTTTTTTTTTAGGATTGGTTAAACTAGGAATCCAAAATTTAATCACAGTAATGAGCTCATTTATTTAGCTCTCTAATTAAAATTTTTAGTTGAATACTAAATCTAAGGACAGTTGGATTTGCACGTTTGCCCCTTTCACTGTTTCCTCCCCCATGCCATTGAAGAATTTTGAATGGTGAGGAATTTGCGCCCTTTGGCTCAGGTTGCAGACCCACTTGATCAAACCAGAGAAGCTGGGGTCAGAACTATTCATTGCTTATCTTTTCCTTGGGCCACTTGTAAATCCTGCCTTTCTGCTCTGTAAAAAATCTCTTTCTATTAGACTTAAAATAAAGCCTGGAGTATAAAAATGGGCATAATAGTTGATGATTGATTGTGACTCTGCATGGGTTAATTTCACTAATTTAGAAGTTTTTCATTGCATTGCAATTTATTTGGTATATATAATTTCATTTAAATACGTGTTATTTCATAAGCTATTATAAAAGCACCCTGTTGGTAGTGAAAGTGTAATGATATTCTATCTTAGGTGGAGATTTTACAGCTTTGAAATGTCGTGATTACTTTAAAGTAAATTGAATTAGTTAATTTCAGTCAGAACTATAAAAAGTCTCAAAGTATTTATTTTGTTTTGATATATTTAATTTCCAGTATTTATACTGACAGTTAAAATTTGCTTGAATCAATTATAGTACAAGTTTATGAACTGTTATCAATAATGGTGTGAAGAGTTTAAATACAGAGCCAGGTTTAAAACAAACACAAAACACTTTGTTCTTATCTCAGCATCCCTTAAAAGTATACAGCTCTGGTTCAGGACCTCAGGACCACCCATCACCCTGGACATTGGATACTCCTATTTATTCAAGAAGCTTGTGAAGTATCTGTGTGCCAGTGGGGGATGGTGTGTGTATCTGCTAGGGAATCACAGTTAGGTGATTTTACCCCAACAAAAGCAGCAACATTGTTTAGAAACTGAATTAGGTTCCTATAGAATTTTCCAGTTGCGAAAACTAACTTACATTAAATGCTTCTTATTTTCTGTAAGCTTTGGTTGCCGTTTTCACATTTTTGATGCTTTCAGAAGGTTTGAGTGGGCCCCCATTAAGATTTTAACCTCAATCCATTACAGGCCCCACCCATTGGCCTTGGATAGCTAATACCCAGCTTTTGTTTCTTCCTGTAGAAAGGAAAGGAAAGAAAACTGTTCTTTCTCTTTCATTGTGTAAGTCATGTGACTTCCCTTTTGGTTAGCTACAGATAGAATGGAAGTGAATCTCAAAATGAGTAAGATATCAAAGTTTTATGTTTATATGAAATATTCATGAAAATATTTATTGAATTCATGTGTTTTATGCATTAAAATATTTGTTTTTCAACAACTGTACCTCAGTTTACATACATGCTGTTGTTTTTCTTAGGAAGCCAAAAAAGGTCACTAAATAGATTTTTCAAATAATACTCCTCTTGTTATCTACATTGTGGTACCTTCATAGTGTACTTATTTTTCTATTTTCTTTTAGCATCATTTGGGGTTTCTGAATTGTAGCTTATTTCTCAGAATTCAGTGTAAAGAAAGTAGGAGTGGTGGTTGGGATGATTTAGCAAGGAAAAACTGCTGGTAGAAAAAAGAAAGAAATGTGTTACAGGACTGCATGTAAATATAAGAAGAAATTAATTGGTTACATTTTCTCCTGTTCCTCTTCCGTCTAACCTTTCAGTAATAATAAGCATTGTAGGTAGTTGTTTGGGAGAAAATGCTATGCAGCTCTTAGGCTATTAATATCAGTGGACAAATATTTTATTATGAAGTTAGATAATGTGAGGAAAATGTTGATATTTGGTTCTAATTTGGTGATTTAGTCATTATGTTATGATTTAGTATGAATCATTAAATATTTAATCTTTAAGGTTGTTTGAACTTGCTCTTAAGCTATCTTTTCAAATGTTTAAATTCTATGTTAATGAACAATATAGTTGTCACTAAAAAGTAAAATATTTGAAATAATGGTAATTTTAAAAGACTATCTTCTCAAAGATTTTTAAAACTGTGTTCTTTGGCACATGATATTTCCAAACACGTAAATCCTTTTAAAAGACTTTTGAGAACAATACTATTTTAAAATCTAGGATGCATTTTTATTTAAAATATTATATTTCAATAAAATGTTCCAGACTTTTGTTCCATAGAAAAACATTGTTTCATTTTTATAGTCTTATAGATCTTAAAGAGCAATGATATTTAATCCTATGATTTTGTTATCAATCCCAAATACTTGGTTAATTAGATTTCAAAATACAAAAAATTTATTGATATATAGAAAAGCTTCTTAAGTTTCTATTAATAAAAGTGGATGTATCAGTTTTTCAATAACTAGGATCTGGTATGAAGTCTGTAATTAATGTGCTGGTCCATGCTTTATTGATATTAAAATTTATAGCAAGTGATTTATTTTACATGTGCTTTGCAACTGGATATTTCTTTTTCTGTTTAATTAATCAATTAACGTAAATATTTATTGACGCTTTATTTAATGTTTAAATTGTCACTAAAATTTTGCTTTTGGGAAAGGCTTAGGATACCAGATCTTTCATTTCTGTGATCTTACTTCATATACATTTGGGTAGCAAGCTATTCATAAAACACCAAGGTTATTCTCAAGTATTTAAATCTAGTACTGATATTTATTGTTGAAATAATCTATTTAGTATCTTAGTCTCACTGTAAGTTTAAAATAAAAATATTAACAAACAAAAGCCTACTTTAAAAAAATTGCTACTGAGTTTTTTTTGTATGTGTACTATGTGCTTTTTTCCCCGCCTCAAACAAAATTTAATATTAGAAGGTGAAAGTTGAATGTTTTTCTTTTACAACTCTGTGTTTTTTCCTGCAAAAATTTTTTTAACTTGTGCACAGAAAAGTAATTTTTACAATGAATTTATGTGGCTTTAAGTGACTTCATATTTGTTCGAAAGCATTAAGACTCATTTGTGGGAGTAATAATACCATTTGGGGTGTTGCTACTTGTTTTCATGTGGATTATTGTGACTATACAGTTCATGAATGATTTGATTTCTGGATTTTCTTTCTCCTAAAATAAACTTCATAATAAATGGGAAATAATTTTTTAAGTAGTTGAAGTACATGAAAGGCCAAGTAAATATGGACATTTGTTTCAGTACATATTCTTTATCTTAGGGTTGTGTGTTTATTTTTGTAAAGACATTCTGATTTTTAAAAATGTTAACAGATAATGTTTGGGAAATTCCCTTGTTAGGTTGACCATTTTTCCCTCTTTTCTACCTTTACTTTTAAAAAATACTGGTCACTATTAAACCATTATATAATATGTGTATAGGTAATCCAGAATTTCCTATGAGATTCAATGTTTGACATATATTCAGTTACCCAAATTTACAAAATCTGAATGATTTTTGGAAAATCTCATAAAACATAGGAAAATGTTTTCACAAACTGAGGGTTGTGGAAAGGGAGGTGGGGGGGATGGGGTAACTGGGTGATGGGCATTAAGGAGGGCACGTGATGTGATGAGCACTGGGTGTTATATGCAACTAATGAATTATTGAACATTACATCAAAAACTAAAAAAAAATGTTTTCAGGGTAAGATTTTAATACAATAGTGTTATTTTGACTTACATTTAAAAAAATTTTAGCTGTAAATTGAAAAAAGAAATTACTCAAATTATTAAAGCACTATGATGTTCCCAAAGTATTCCCTGCCCAAACATTATCATTTGATCTGCCACTAGGAATTATGAAGGCCCTAAGTGGACTCTAGTTAGTCTCGTTAGTCTCCTTCTTCCCTTGTTTTCCCCCTCCCCCTCCTCTTGCCCCTTCGGAAGGAAGCCTGAGGCCCTAGCTCTAGAGATACCAGGAAAAAGCAATCACTCAGCACAAATTGTCTGTCTTTAGCATAGCAGAAGTATCATCCCTTAGAGAAGAGTATGGGTGAGAAAATGTTAATAATAGATAATAGGAGTTTTTCAAATTTATTCTACTTTAAAATTTGTTTTTGGTACACTGGATATTACTGTTGTTACTGAAAAAGAAGTCTACTTTTTCTGTTTAGGCATTAGCAAAGTCCCTAGTCCTTCACCACTTTTCCTCTCTTTACTTAGCTTTGGTTAAATCTTTTATACCTTATTTAAAGGTTGCTGCCAGTGATTTTCCTAACATTGAGGAGGAGGATGAGTTATAAACAAAAGCAGTGGATGGTTAGGTAATTTTAACATTTCTAAACACTAACTGATATTTGTAGCATTTACCTAAATTTCCAAAGAAAGTGTATATGAAATGTTTTACTCTGTGTCAGATGCTTAACTGACTGAGCCATGCAGGCGCCCCTAAGGATAATATTTTTGTGTATAACATATTTTTGCCTAGAGGAGGACTTTTTTTTTTTTTAAAGATTTTATTTATTTATTTGACAGAGAGAGACATAGCGAGAGCAGGAACACAAACAGAGGGAGCGGGAGAGGGAGAAGCAGGCTTCCCGCAGAGCAGGGAGCCGGATGCGGGACTCGATCCCAGGACCCCGGGATCATGACCTGAGCCGAAGGCAGATGCTTAACGACTGAGCCACCCAGGTGCCCTAGGGGAGGACTTTTGAATCCACAGACTGAATCATAAAATAGGCCAACAGTGAAAATAAATTGATATTGATAGATCAAGAAGTGTTGTAATTATTTACTTCCTTAGAGAGATTGTTCACAAAATCTCTTTTTTTCCCAAGATGAGTAAAAAATGCAGATCCAGTGGGGTAAACACTATAAACTGTAGTATAAGATTGCTGAAGGGCCCAAATTTCTTCCATTGTGTTAGAGATATTTCTGCTAGCATTTCCTCATCTTAAAGGGCAATCCCTTCCTTAGCTCCACATGCATTTTTTAAATCTCTTCTACTTGTTGACCCTGGTTTGAAAAACTTAAGCAGAATGGTCATGGAATCTCACAATTAGCTTATTGAGGATTTTAGAAGTCTCAATTTATATCTGGCAGATTGATAAATGTAATAGTAAATGATAAATGTAAAAGTAAGTATTACATAATACTTAGGTTTTAAGGAATGAACCAAAGATATTTTGCAAATCTTAAATATTATGTTCTTAAAGGGCAAATACAAGAATACAATAGTGAGCATGTTTCAGGTAATATAAAAATGGTAAGTGTAAGCAATCTTTCAATAGAATAGCTTTAACAATATAGTTAGAATGCAATCATATATTTCTATCTACTGGTCCAGGCCTCCTCCAGATAAACAAACATTTATGTTTGTTTTATTTTGGGTTTTTTTTTTGGCTGCTTGCTAATACTAAGTTCCCACTAATGCATGCCCCTGGATAGACTCCAGTTTGCTACCATTTGATCCTATGTGCCATTCATCCAAAGCCATTGGTGTAACCCCTCAACCAATGCTTCTGTTCTGCCAACACAAGAGAGCCCTTCAGCTATAGCCAATCAGTATTGTAGCAATGTTGGTAATCATGACATCAGTAACAATGACACAGAATGTTAACATTAGTTATCATGTAACTTTATAGAGTGCCTGCGTGTGCCAAGTACTACCAAGCATTCTACATCCATTAAATTTTTACAACTCTGAGTTACTATTATTGTCTCATTTTTACAGATGAAGAAATAATCTTAGAATGCCTAATTGCCTAATTTCATGCAGTTGAGCCAGCAATATGATTCCAGAGCTATGCTCTTAAATCTCTGGGTTCCAGCGACATTTTTAGCTGTTTAAATTTTATATTAATGTGCTTATCTTATGCTAAGTGCTGGAGATTGAATTGTGAGCAAAAAGCAGACAGGGATTCTTTTTTTTTTTTTTTTTTTTTAAAGTTTTTTTTTTTTTTTT
>NC_058410.1:55500043-55520920 GCF_002201575.2 Neomonachus schauinslandi | reverse complement strand
GCGAGAGAGGGAACACAAGCAGGGGGAGTCGGAGAGGGAGAAGCAGGCTTCCCGCAGAGCAGGGAGCCCGATGTGGGGCTCGATCCCAGGACCCCGGGATCATGACCTGAGCCGAAGGCAGACGCTTAACGACTGAGCCACCCAGGCGCCCCCAGACAGGGATTCTGATTTTGGGTTGCTTAAAGAACAGTAGGGGAGACAGACAGTCAGATCACACAAATGAAAATAAAATAAAAACTTCTGTGAGTGCTATGAAGAAAAGGTTCATGGTGCTATATGTCTGTAACTCTGAGGAACCCGACCTAGTCCTTGGGTCAGGAAGGCTTCTTTGGAGTAGTAAATTTGTGATGAGGGATGAAGAATGAGTAGACAAAGAACAAGGAAAAGAATATTCTAATAGAGGAAGGGGGTTATACACAGGCAGGAGGGAAAATGGAACTTTATTGAACATTATAGGATTATAAAGATCATTAATATCCAGTCTCTTTCACTTTTGGAAATCCTTGCCATCTTTCAGATTCTAGCCCCAGATTCAGGTTCTTCTTTTCTGAGGCCTTATTCTAGCTAGAATTGCTTAGTTCCTTCTTATAAACTCCAAAACTCTTTATAAATAATGGGTCACTTGTCAGAGATTGTTTTCTGTTATATTTCGTTTTGTTTCTCCTACTAAATTGTAAACTCGGGGCACCTGGGTGGCTCAGTTGGTTAAGCATCTGACTCTTGGTTTTGGCTCAGGTCATCTCACGGTGGTGAGACTGAGCCCCGCATTGGGCTCTGCCCTGGGCATGGGACCTGCTTAAAATTCTCTCTCTCCCTCTCCCTCCCCTTCCCACCCCCCCGCTTGCACACACTCTCTCTCCCTCAAAAAAAAATTGTAAACTCTAAGTGGAATTGTTTTACCAAATTTTGTATTCTCTACAATACATAGGTGCATGCTTTTCGTATAATTGTTACTCAAAAACATTTCTGAAAGCACATTAAGAATATTTTTTCCCTCTCTTCCATTGGATAAAAAGATATGGCTTATTTAAACAAAGATATGGCTTATAGGGAACTAACAGAATTCATATTGACCAAGAGAGCATATGTGAACTTGTGTTGTTTAGAAAAGCTAGTGTTCAACTTACTTTCAATTCCCCTTTTTTTTCCTTAAGATTTATTTATTTATTTATTTGACAGAGAGAGAGAACACAAGCAGAGGGGAGCTGCAGGCAGAGGGGGAGGGAGAAGTAGGCTCCCCATGGAGCAGGGAGCCCGATGCGGGGCTTGATCCCAGGACCCCTGAGATCATGACCTGAGCCAAAGGCAGATGCTCAACCAACTGAGCCACCCAGGCACCCCTCAATTCCCTTTTTATGTCACTCTTACATGTTCATTATATGTTGAGTTATGTCTGGTAAACTCTGCACTTGTGGGCCCAGAACACTTTTGAGTTTCTGTACCCCAACCCTTAGCAGAAAAGACGGTGGCTTCTGTGCTATATTTATTACTGTAGTTTATTGCTAAGTCTAAAGTGTCTACAGTTTATTGGAGGGGAAGGGCTTACCTGTCTAATTCTTTTCTTAAATCCAGAGAAAACTGACATGGATGTTCAATGAATGCTTGAAGTGGCAATATCATTAGGGAGATGAGATGATATTAAATGTGAATAGTGGACACCTTGTAGTGAGATAGACCTGGGTTTGAATCCCAGCTCCAGTGCTTACTAGCTATTTGAATTTTGTCACATTTCCTTACCTCAGATTTCCTGTCTATAGAAATCAGGTAGCAATACTAATTTTATAGGGTTGCGAGGATTTGAGTTAATGTACTTTACGTGTCTAGCCTCATGCCTAAAAGGGGAGTACCAAGTATCCTGACTGTCCTCCTCTTTTTGTTTCTTTGTTTTTTAACTTAAAAAAAAATGCAGATATGCTACAATTGATATAATGCAGAAAAGGATATCTGGTATAAGGGATGGCAGAGCCCAAACTTAGCAGATAAGTGAGATTACCCACACACTATAAAATGTAATGTAGAAAAATAGTTATCTACATCTTTCTTCATAACAGAAGTAAAGAGCATAATGAATGCAAGTCCGTTCCTCAAGTATAGAATGGGGCTAGTCTGTCTTGCTATCAGCTTGTGTAAAAAAGATCTAAGGTTTTCATTGTGGAAGCTTTTGGTTGCATACCCAGCATCCATTTCTTTCTTTCATCCTGATCAGAACCCCAGTTCTTTGGTTCATGTATTCACCTCTATCTTTCTGTGTCCCTGGGAAAGATGACTCCACCTCTAAGGTAAGGGGTAGCTCGATCTGTCTTAAGTACATGGCATTTTCTTATAAACTGTTTTTTTTTTTTTTTTAAAGATTTTATTTATTTATTTGCGAGAGAGAGAATGAGAGACAGAGAGCATGAGAGGGAGGAGGGTCAGAGGGAGAAGCAGACTCCCTGCTGAGCAGGGAGCCCGATGCGGGACTCGATCCGGGGACTCCAGGATCATGACCTGAGCCGAAGGCAGTCACTTAACCAACTGAGCCACCCAGGCGCCCTTTCTTATAAACTGTTTTAAATCCAGGAGCAGGGATAAGACTTAAGTTGTCTTATTCAGTCATAAGGGAGCAGTTATTTACATTTTACTATTAAAAGACTTACTCTTCTTTTACTTCTGTGACTCTTACCTTCTCTCTCCCTTTATTCTATTTTCTATTTCCTTGGGTAGAACTTGCACCAGTAACAATCCTTTGATATGTACTGAATTCCAGTTTGGAGGACATGCCTCTCACCCTCTCCAATCTCAGGTTTTCCGCCAAATTGGGTTACTTGGATATGAGAAAATTTAGTGTCAGGGCGCCTGGATGGCTCAGTCGGTTAAGCATCTGCCTTCGGCTCAGGTCATTATCCCAGGGTCCTGACATCGAGCCCTGCATCAGGCTCCTTGCACGGTGGTAGGCCTGCTTCTCCGTCTGCCTCTGCTGCTCCCCCTGCTTGTGCTTGTGCTCTTTCTCTCTCTCTGTCAAATAAATAAAATCTTAAAAAAAAAAAAATTTAGTGTCATTTCTAACTCATGACTCTTCTTTATACTCCATGTCCAATCAGTAGTTTAAAAAATAATCTTAAAATGCCATACAACTTCCTGTCATCTATACTTGAGATCCTCATCAGAGCAGAGTCTTGATAACCTGCTCTTGTGTTAGTACCTAGAAGAACATACACCTGAAAGTTAGGCATGTCAGATAAAAAAGCTTTGGTATATGATATGACTTGATGTTAGGGTCTTCCACTGGTGAGCCTCTGCAGATAGATCACTCCTCAAAGGGAATATAGAGGTAAGCAGTCTAATCAAGACTTAGCTCCATCAGTTTATTCAACAAAAATTATTGAACACCTAATATGTGAGCTACAGCAATGAGCAAAACAAAATGAGTGAAAATACCTGTCCTCAGGTACCAACTCTCACTCCCCCCATCTCTTTTTATCTTCTATCTCCACTGTGAAAAATAGGAATATAGACTAACCATATCAAGTACAAAATACAGCATCTTTAATTTTTAAAAAATCTCACAATAATATTTGAACTCTGGAAATCAATTTCAGGAAAATTGGAACATAAGGAACAAAGTAAAAGAAGGTTTTTATTTGGGGGGGAACAGAAAAAAATAATACTAATGAAATAACTCTAAGTCTGAATTCTAGAACATTCTAAAAATTATACTCTGAGGTACCTGTAGTAGTATTGTTAAGGAGAAGTATAGGTTAATGATCCACAGCAGAATTTCTCAACCTTGGCACTGGGTCAGGTTGGACCTTTTGGCCCAGATAATTTTTTGCTGTGAGGGGCTATCCTGTGTTTTATAGGATGTGTAGCAACATCACTGACCTCTACCCACTAGATGCCATCATTACACTTCCTCAGTTGTGACAACCAGAAATGTCTCCAACATTGCTAAATGTCCCCTGGAGGACAAAATTGCCACCATTTAAGAAGCTCTGATTTAATGACTTTGGTAAGTGCTTTACCAAATATATTATTGCCTCATAATTAATATCTTATAATCTTTTCTTTAGACAGAAATATAGTCTAAAATGACTTTAGAAGGCCTGGACATTTGGGATAAGAAATTACCAAGTTTATATTTAAGTAACATAATGGACTGAAAGCTACATATGAAATATTTTAACATTTTAAATTTTAGAATGTTATGTATTCTGATTATAGATGTAGTACATGTTGAGTATAGGAAATTTAGACAAAGAATATAAAGATGCTATAAAATAAAAATCACTTCTTATCCCATCACCCAGAGAAAATTACTGCTTATTAACTTTTACTGTATTTTGTTTTACTGTTTTTCTTCTCTTTGTAACTTAAATTCTAGTTTTGAGTCATTTACCTTTTTTTTTTTAAAGATTTTATTTATTTATTTGAGAGGGAGAGAATGAGAGACAGAGAGCACGAGAGGGAAGAGGGCAGAGGGAGAAGCAGACCCCCTGCCGAGCAGGGAGCCCGATGTGGGACTTGATCCCGGGACTCCAGGATCATGACCCGAGCCGAAGGCAGTCGCTTACCAACTGAGCCACCCAGGCGCCCGAGTCATTTACTTTTTTTATGTGCTTTGTCTAAAAGTTTTCTTAAAAACAGGGAAAATAATTTTCAATTCCCTTTGTCATATTATTGCCAGTTATAAATTAGAGGAGTTTAAAACTAAATTATAATAGGAAAAAATAGGGATTTACAAAATAATTTAGAAGTTGAGAAAAGGAAGGTTTAGAGAAACACATACATATGCATTTGAGTGATAGATTCTAAATAATATTTGTGGATGAAGTGTAAATTTTTTGAAATAAGAGTAAACCTAACAACTTATATTATTTCTTCCTTTAATCCACTCATAATTTCACAACTCTGAATATGTGAGACATTTATTTTTAAAATTTAAATACTTTGGGAAATTTTGTCATTTGGGAAAAACTGTAACAGAATTATATTAATGTTTTTATTTTCATATGCAAAGTATTGAAAAGGTTGTTTTTATTTTGTATAAAAATTTAAAAAATTTAGGTCATCATGAAATCTTCAGCTAGTTTTTCAGTTTTATAGACAAGTTAATATTTTTTCTCCTGATAATGGAATTCAGTTCTGCTAACTACATTTAGAGATGACCTTCATTTCTAAAATATATTACTTAAAGTTCTGTAGTATAGTTGTCGTAAGTTTAATAAAATGCCATGAAATAATTGTTATAGATTTATAGATTTATTGTATATATATGTTACAATTTATAGATTTAGGCAAGTTTTGATGAATCTATATATATAGCCAAAGCATATTAAATATCTTGTCCGTGTCATTTGCAGTTCTGAGAAGGTGAATTTTTCTTTCTTTCAAAAAGGAAGATGTTTGGCTGCATAGCAGGAAGGGAAAGCATTCTGGGCATGGAAAATGATGCAGGTGTTAAATGGTAGAAGCAGTCCTTTGAGTTTGAAAATTTTCTATGACAGGGAGTTCCCAGGAGCCCTTCTTAACTTTAAATTCCCAAATTGGTTTCAGAGATGCACAAATGTGTATATTCCTTTTTATGCCCAGGTCATATGCTGACCTAAATTTAAGTGGCAAATACACTTCAGGTTCCATCTTACATAATAGAAATTAAAAACCCTTGTTAAAGGAAAAATTTTCATTTAATATGAAAGGAAGCAGCCTTTATATCCTCTTTAAATATAACTTTCCCAAGAATGATTGACTCATTTTCTAGTCATCCACATATTTATTAGTTGTCACCCATGTATGTCCTCCATACACTGAGATTTCCCCTCTGTACTCAGACTGAATTAACCTTTTCATATCATGTCCACTTAAATTGTTGGCCATCCTACTCATTTTTTGAACACAACCACGAGGAACAGCCCATCCTTAATCTACTGTTATTAATTGTATTCCTGCCGTATATTAAAAGGTATGCCTATTGCTATCATTTTCTGTTATATATTCCATGCTATAAATTTTCTCTTGCCTCCTGAGTGCTTGGCCCATTCTTAAGATAATGCTAATTAGAATTGAGGTTGGACACCACAATAGGTTCTGAAACATCTTATTTTAGCTAGCAAAAATAGAGCATCACAAAGGATGCAGGACATATCCTTCCACACTGTAAGTTCACCTTAGCTTTTGTGTCCTTTGTGCTATTAGTTCCCATCTTTTCTAAAACACTGCTATTTTAAAATCTTCCACTCATTTTGCTCCTCTCACCACTCTGTGTGTGTGTGTGTTTCTCCTCTTTCTCAACTTCCACCCCCACTCCCTCTTCCTGGTGTAAAGAGCTTCTGTAGGAAATTGACAATTGGTGTCTTTCTGTTTCAAAGTCTTTAACAAGTGGAGCTGGCTGTTAAGAGAAATTGACCAGGTTCCTGTGATCCTTGTCAGTTTCTCTGATTAATCAATTTTTCTCTACTGGAGAAGCTGCTTTTAACAAAAGAAAACTAGCTTGAAATTTCAATCATTTGCCCATTGCTGCCTCGCATATATCTGCTCTTCTTTCTCTATCATTTTACGTTTTTATTACAAGCTTTTAATTATTGGTTTCTCATTACCTCATTTGTAATGGAGAGTGAAGAGCCATTTTCCTGTAATTCATATATCCTCAATGATTCTTACTAATTCTGATACTTGCATAATTTAATTTATAAAGCTGGTTCCTATTCAAAAGACAGTGCCTACAAAGCAAAATGAGTGCATTTCTTTCCTAGTTCTTGTTGACTGTCCTGCAAAAACCAAGGCCAAGCAATTCCAGAGCACTTAATAAAAGGAAATCATGCTATCATAGAAACTAATACAATGAAATCCAGAAAAACCAGGGGGAGTTATTTTATTGCTCTTTATTAATAGGGATATTTCTTTAAACATGTCAAATACTGTTATATTTAGAAGCAGAATTAAAAGAATGTGTCTTTAGGTCATGGATAAGTTTGAACAGCCAAGTTAGCCCGAAAATTAGGTTATAAGATCTGAAGAAAAAATTGACAAAATGGGCAAAATGTATTTGGAATATCTCTTAGGCTTTACGTAAAGGTGTTTGCACATAGTGATATTAGATAATAGAATTATCATAGGAAGGAGTTCATTTGAATGGCTTTAGGTTCAGTGATGAGATTGAATGATGACTAATACTCCAAAGCATATTTTACAAATAAGTTATTTCATGGTATATTATTTTTTTATTTTTATTTTTATTTTTTTATTTTTTTTAAAGATTTTATTTATTTATTTGAGAGAGAGAGAATGAGAGACAGAGAGCATGAGAGGGAGGAGGGTCAGAGGGAGAAGCAGACTTCCTGCCGAGCAGAGAGCCCCATGTGGGACTCGATCCCGGGACTCCAGGATCATGACCTGAGCCGAAGGCAGTCGCTTAACCAACTGAGCCACCCAGGTGCCCCATTTCATCGTATATTATTAAGTGTTCCTTGAACAGAAAAAAAAAGTCCATCTTCAGTAAGTTTGGGACATTCTTGGTTATACAGATTCACCTTGTTTCTTCATTTAATATGTGATTTCTTAATGCCTTATCATATGATACTGTGCTATCAGTCTCATGGGTCATGGTTCCATGGGAGCAAGCACTGAGAAACTCTTGGCTGATGGCTGGCAATCTGTGCATTAATCAATATTAACATCTTTATTCCTCAGCTTATAATTTATCAGTAAGTTAGAAAAAATTAAAGATCTTTTAAATATCTGCTGAACATTTTTAGTGATATATTTTTATTTTACAGAACCAGAGACCTAAATAATATTTAAGATATCCAGAAAAGCTGGGGGCACATAGTGGTTCATCATATGAAAATAGCTTAACAGATGAGATAAAATCAGGTAAGTATTAGAAAACATCAACCATGTGTCTGGGCAACTTAAAAGGAGAGTGAGGATAGCTCAAGATTGGTAAACGGTGGTTGTGGTAGTATAGGGAAGCTGAAATTTGGCCAGGGTAGATTCCGTGTCAGATGGAAAAGAAAACAAAAACAAGTGATACACAGTTGTACACAGTCGCCTTTTAACTAGCAGCCTCTGGGAATAACCTCTGGCCTATAGTATCGGGCTTTTTTTTAAATTTCTGATCTGTTGCAGATCAAATACTTGTGCACAAATGCTTTCCTCAGGTTACATACTTGTGGTCCACTAATGAACAGTTTACTGGCAGTACCGATCCTCCAACCACACCAACACTGTGACTGGATTATCACCACTTCTCCCATGCTCTCAACTAGAAAATGTCTCACTGCTTACAACTGCCTACAATTTTTCCCACTGAGGACTAACAATTCTACAAGTAGAGAAAAAAATTATTTAAAAATATAAATGCTGTTTCTATATCAGTGATTGCAATTTTGGTAATTTATAGACCAGCAAACATTTCAAAAAATGTGGATGATTTGGTAAATTTTTACTAATTGGCTTTCCAAAAATCATCTTGTGTGTATTGTGCATTTTACTGACATATAGAATATAGAACACAATTTACAAATAATAATACATACACAATATTCTTTATTATAAATTCCATGTAGCCAATTGTTTCTCACAGAATGCCTTTGTTGATTTTTTTTTCTGGAACTCTTGTGTCTATAGATAAACTATGTTTGCAGTTGAGGAACAAGTGTAGTTTTACATGAATATTAAATGAGTAACAACACAAAAGTTAAATAACAAAGACAAAGATGTATGTCAGAGTTTTATTATAAGTGACTTCTTTGCTGAATTGGAAAACAGTTTTTCCAGTAAGAACAGAATATTTCCTCTATTTTTATAATATTTACAGTGTAACAGCTATAGACATAATACACTGTTGTATTTCATTTGCATTTATTAACAATTTCTCCATCACTTTCCTAAGTGTCTAGACAATCAAAATTTTTTAAAAAGCCCTGATTTGTAGCATTTGCCCATTAGTTTCAAGCTATCAGTGTGATGTCTGTGTAGAGTTGGGAAGAAAGGCACAGTGATACACCATTTTGTAGTAATTCCACTGTACAGATTGAATAAATGTAAATAACCTCAAGATGATAATAAAATGTAGCAAAATAATTAGGAAGTAATGAGTTTTAAGTATTTTTTATTCTTTTGTTCATATAATTGTATATTTTTACAGTTTAATTTTTAATAATGGCTTTTTTTAAAGATTTTATTTATTTATTTGAGAGAGCAAGAGAGAGAGAGAGAAAGCATGAGAGGGGAGAGTGTCAGAGGGAGAAGCAGACTCCCCGCTGAGCCGGGATCCTGATGCGGGACTGGATCCTGGGACTCCAGGATCATGACCTGAGCTGAAGGCAGTCGCTTAACCAACTGAGCCACCCAGGCACCCTAATAATGGCTGTTTTTGACAACGATCTCATGGAATTCCTACAGATGTAACAGCCAGTTCCTTGAGCTGGCACAAGCCAGCTCTAGCCCACTCCTCCAGTGCCTATTTTGCCATGGAAGGACATTTATTTGTAATTACTGTCATTTCATGAGAGGGATATCATCTCTAATAAAAGAAAAACCCTAAGGAAGACAACTTACAAGCGTAACCATTGTTCTTATTTTTTACATTTCTTTAATACAGTGTTAAAAATGTCACTTGAGTTCCTACATGGCTGTTTAGATGCCACTGTCCTCTGAGTAGTGTAGTAACATGCAAATGAAGCTATTTTTCATTTAGTCTAGTGAATAAGTACCAGTGATCACCCAGATACTTTTCTGTTTTGTAGTTAGTAGGTTACTGTTAGTCTTCAGAACTTTATAATCTGAAGGGGTGAGGAGAGTCACTCATAGATAAGAATGTTAGAAAACAAGTCTCGAAGACTTAAAATTTTGTGCAGGCCTTCTTTTAAATCTGCTACACTGCATCAATAGGCACATGCTATGTAAGAGATACTACTACCCTGGGACTGTTATCTTTCCGCTGTTAGGTAGGCCTTGAGCACTACTTTGTGCACCACCCCTGCAGTTTATGATGTATATACATTTTTTTAAACACCCTTCTTGCCCCTCTTTTCCTTCCACCCACTTTGATACTGAATTAGGTTTCCTATTACCACAAACTTGGTGGCTTAAAACAACACATATTTATTAGCTCATAGTCTATAGATCAGGAGCCCAACACAGGGTGAATGGGATCTCTGCTCAGAATATCTCAAGGCTGAAGTCCAGGTGTTGGCCAGCTGTGTTCTCATCTCTCACTCAGAGTTCTCTTTCTGACTCATTCCTGGGGATGGTACAAATCAGTTCCTTGTGGCCATAGGACTGGTCTTCCATGTTTTTATCAGATGTTGGCCAGGTACCACTCCCAGCTCCCAGAGGCCAAACTCACATTCTTGCCTTGTGGACCCTCCCATCTGTCTTCATGTCAGCAAGGGTGGGTCAAATCCTTCTTCAAATCTCTGAGTTTTCCTTCTCCCAACACCCAGAGAAAAATTTCTTCTTTTAAAGTATGATTACATAGAGTAACTTTAATTATATCTATGATCACGATCATAGGAATGATATCCGGTCATCTTGACAAAGGGGGGAATTTTGAAAGGTTAGGGTAATTGGGAGTCCTAGAATTCTATCCACCACAAATACTAGATATATCATTTAATCATAATGGTGGCTATGTGGAAAGTTTCAACTTAGTGATAAAACTTTAAAAATTATATCTGGAAATAAAGTCTGAAAAAATATAAAAATAAAATAAAAATAAAAATTTATCTGGATCCAGTAACTATTTCCTTCAGAATAGAAATTAATTTTTGGTAATGAAAATTTAATCTCTTGAATTAGCATGGAGCTAATGGAGCAAAGATAATAACATTTAGAAAATAAAATAGTGAAGACAAGATTGTATTTAATTCTTTTTTTTTTTTTTTTTTAAGATTTTATTCATTTAAGAGAGAGCAAGAAAGAGGGCATGAGCCGGGGGTAGGGGTAGAGGGCTAGGGAGAAGCAGACTCCCCACTGAGCAGGGAGCCCAACTTGACTCCAGGTTCCATTCCAGGACCTGGAGATCATGACCCGAGCTGAAGGCAGATGCTTAACCATCTGAGCCACCCAGGCACCCCAAGATTATATTTAATTCTTAAGTCTAAGTAATTGGTAGAATAAATTAAAGACACAACTTATTTTGAACACTACCTAAATGTTGGTTAAGAAAATAAGTTCAAAGATATCTAAACATTACCTAAAAATGATACATCTAATACAAATGTATAAAATACAGAGCCTTGGGGCGCCTGGGTGGCTCAGATGGTTGAGTATCTGCCTTTGGCTCAGGTCATGATCTCCAGGTCCTGGGCTCGACTCAGCTCAGCAGGGATTCTGCTGCTTCCTCTCCCTCTGCCTCTGCCTCTCCCCCTGTTTGTGCTCTCTCTGTCTCCCTTTCTCTCTCTCTCAAATAAATAAATAGATCTTTAAAAAAAAAAAAATACAGAGCCTTGTTTCACAAAAGCCCAACTAATATGTTTACTCGAGAAGAGGGAGTTTCACCAAGGTTGAGGGAAAAGGTTGAAACTCATAGTAAATAAAAATTCTTTATTGAAAAACCTGGCTTATGGAAACAGTTAAGCAAAAATTTATGGCAAAATTTATTGCATTCTTGATAATGCAAATATTGACATGAACAAAAATGGAGGAAAATCAGCCTATGATTGAATTATGGTATGTCCGTACAATGGAAAAACTTGGAACCATTCATCTAACATTTATTGAACATCTCCTATGTGACACATTTTGCTTAGCTCTGAATAGAATATTAGCCATCAAAAAAAATCCTTTGAAGCATAACTAATAACTTAAGAATGTTCATTATGTAGGGTTAAGTGCTGTAAAACTTAATTTATTAAACATGATCCTAGTTTTATTGATATGGATAGAAAAAATTGAAGGCAAGAAAAGCATTTTATTTTATTTTTTATTTTTTTTTAAAGATTTTATTTATTTGAGAGAGAGAATGAGAGAGAGAGAGCACATGAGAGGGGGGAGGGTCAGAGGGAGAAGCAGACTCCCTGCTGAGCAGGTAGCCCGATGTGGGACTCGATCCCGGGACTCCAGGATCATGACCTGAGCCGAAGGCAGTCGCTCAACCAACTGAGCCACCCAGGCGCCCAAGAAAAGCATTTTAAAAAGATAAATTTTGATTGATTCTTTCTATTTTTTCTTAATCATAATTATAAAGAGGCTGAACACCTTCCTTTCTTAGCTCCTCCCAATATTTATACTCTAGTGATCTATAAAACATTGCTGAGTTCATTTTATAATGTGTTACATGTCTGTTATGACTTTTTGACATATACTTATAAAATATTTGACAAAATGTTTTTAAATATGTTAAACTGCTGTATGTTATAATGGTATAAACTATAGCATTAAATATTTTTCTGATGCTCAGAGTACATAATATGTTTTTTCTAAGTTATTCAGAGGACAAATTTCTGAATAAAAACATGAAGAAAAGAGGAGAATGTCCTTTTACTCAGAAATGAGAGAAAAATAACATGGTGTGTTTGTTATGGAGAAAGCAAAGTCCTTTTATTTAGGTAGAAGGGGAAGGGGTAGGAAAGGTACATCACATTTAGTAAGTATCTAATAAGGGTCAGACACTGTATAATGCAAGTTTATTATTTTATCTCACTTAATCTTTATATTCATCTAGGTTAGATATTATTTCCTTTAAAATGACAAGATTGAAGCTCAGAAGGTTAAACCTGAATGAAGTTAGAATTAGTAAGTGCCAAAGCTAGTATTCTCATCTGTGAGAACAGAGCCTTTTCTATTATATTTTTAGTGGGTGAATGAAAATTTAATTGTATGCTTTTTAGTAGTTACTTAATTTCAGTGGAGATTTTGGATGTAAAAAGACATAGAGTAGTACTTGAAATGTCTCTTTTATAAGCAAATCACCTATACATCCAACATCTGAGGTTTGATTTAATGGTGAGAGTAGAAAAGGAAAAGAACTGTATAAATGAACAGACTTTTATTAAAGAAAATCAACAACTTATTAAGGTGCTAAAACTAGATATTTTAGAGTAGGTATTGTATAACTATTCTTCTAGGTTATGTTTCTACAAAGAAATATTTAGTGCTATGTTGTCCAGCATGGTAACCACTCATAAAATATAGCTCTTTAAATTACTTAAGATTAATAATGTAGTCTCTCTACTACAGTAGCCACATTTCAAGTGCTCAGCAGCTACATGTGGTTAGTAGCTGTCTTATTGGACAGTATAGATATAGAACATTTCCATCATCATGGAAATGATGTGCTGACTTTGTTTCTTTCTATAGGAAGTAATTTCAGTTTGGTAGTTGTGAGCTTAATTTTTCACTTTAAGCAATTTTTACCTGGGGGTGCCTGGCTCACTCAGTTGGAAGAGCATACAGCTCTTGGTCTCAGGATCATGAGTTTGAGCCCTACTTTGGGTGTAGGAATTACTAAAAAATAAACTTTAAAACATATGAAAAATTCTTATCTGTTTAATAAGGTAGTCACACTATAGTTTCCCCATTTAAATGGATTAAAAGTAAATTAGAAATTAAAACATTCTTTATTAGAATTTTTACTATTTCAAAATTGATTTTTGTACTTAATATTTTAAGGTTATATTATTGAATATAGTTATAATTAGACCATATTCATATATGGATATTTATATATCCATAATTAGTGTCATGTGGTATGCCATCATATGAATATGCTATATTCTATTATTAATCAATTGATTTTTAAATGTTTTTGCTATTGTAAACAATGCTACCCTGAACATTCTTTTACAAGACTTCAGGTACACATATGCAAAAATATATCTATAGTATATAACCTAGAAATAGAATTTTTGGGTTGTAACGTGTATTTTCAGCTTGATTAAGAAATGCTAAATTATTTTCTACATTGGTTATATCAGTTTGTACTCTGAGATTGTAAAGTTGTCTTCCCTTGTTTTATTTTTAAAGCTTTAAAATATTCTTTCACTTTTTTAATTATTTTTTTTTTAATTATTTTTTTTAAGATTTTATTTATTTGCGAGAGAGACAATGAGAGACAGAGAGCATGAGAGGGAGGAGGGTCAGAGGGAGAAGCAGACTCCCTGCCGAGCAGGGAGCCCGATGTGGGACTCGATCCCGGGACTCCAGGATCATGACCTGAGCCGAAGGCAGTCGCTAGGGCAGGCGCCCTAGTCTTTCACTTTTAAGTCCCTGATTTCACATATTTATATTAACATTATTAAGAATACTTATACTATTGAATAACCATTGTTTAGTTTGTTTAAACAAACTAAAGGGTAGGATTTAAAAGGTAGGATCTTAAATCTTATTTCTTTTTTTTTAAAGATTTTATTTATTTATTTGACAAAGAGAGACATAGCGACAGAGGGAACACAAGCAGGGGGAGTGGGAGAGGGAGAAGCAGGCTTCCTGCTGAGCAGGGAGCCCGATGAGGGGCTCAGTCCCAGGACCCTGGGATCATGACCTGAGCCGAATGCAGACGCTTAACGACTTAGCCACCCAGGCAGGCGCCCCTTAAATCTGATTTCTTATGAGCATCAGCATAAGTAGCAATTCTGAAAGCAATAAGCTGATCATCTTGTAAAGTTACTCTTTCTTGTAGCATTTTACGAAGAAGCTTTTTGTCATTAAAAACTACACCAATGCTTGATAGAATATTCTCTGCCTTTAACCTTACTTAGGTGAAGATTCATGGCAAAATAAAATTTTTCTTTTGTTGCGAATTAGCAAATCAGTTACTTGTGTATTTGGTTCTGTTTTGTGCCAGGCATAGTGTTAGTTACTTCGGATACAAATTGTATTAAGTCATGGGTTCTGTCTTCAAGGACCTTGCAGTTCAGAATAGGAGAAAAAACTGTAAATACAGAAATATATTAAAGTGATTTATTTATTTATTAAAGATTTTATTTGAGAGAGAATGAGCGGGAGAGAGAGAAAGTGCATGAGCAGGGTGAGAGGGAGAAGCAGGCTCCTTGCTGAGCAGAGAGCCCGATGTGGGGCTTGATCCCAGGATCCTGGGATCATGACCTGAGCCGTAGGCAGATGCTTAATTGACTGAGCCACCCAGGCATCCCTTTATTAAAGTGATTTCAATGCTGTCAGGAAAACTTGTACATTGGAATCTGAAAGGAGAATATGCTTGACTTTTCAAAGTGTTAAAACTATTTTATATGAGGTGAATGTTAACTGAGCTTATGAGAGCAGAATATTTGTCAGACATCTAGAGGAAGTGATTCTCAACAGAGGGAGCACTATACCCAGCGCCTGGCATATTTTAGGACACTTCAGATCATTGACTATGGCTGAAGGGTGAGGGGACAGTGTGAGAGAGTCAGCTGAAGAGGTGGAAGAGGAGGAAGGTTGGGCCTTTAACTTACTGGCACTGGGGAGCCATTGAAGGATTTTAGTGGATTTTAAGTCATTAAAGAATTTAAAGCAGGGAACTAATTTGAACAGATTGTTACTCTAGATGGTTTCTGCTGCAGTGTGATGGTGAAGATGGATTTGAGAGAGGTAAGCGAACTGCAGTTCGGGAGAGGTAGAGAGGGCCTTAAGGTAGTAACTCTAGCTATAAACTGGAAGATGAGAGATGTTAAGAAAAATATCAGAAATATTCAGGACTTGGTAAACTGTTGGTTGTGGGGGGGTGAGAGAAGAGGAAGAATATGAATCACTACTTGATTTCTGATTTGGGTGCTTGAGTGGTTGGGAGAGACACAAGGATAGAAGTTAGAGAAGGAGAAGGGGTATCCAGTTTTGGTGGACCAGGTACTGAGTTTTGTTTTAGAAATGGGAAACGTGAGGGCCCTGTGACCATCCAGTTGGATATCCGTGTGGGTCTTAGAAGAGAGGTATGGATTATGGTTATAGATTTAGATAGATGTCATCATATTTGGGTGGTAGTGAAAGTTAAGTTTGGAAAGCATCATAAAAGAAGGAAATGTAAAGTTGAAAAAAGAAGCCAGGAACAGAATTTGGAAAGTACCAGTAAATAAAAGGAATTAATGACAATCTACAACCTTCTTTGTAGTGATATAAAGATATAAATATTTGGATCCACATGAATCTTACCATTTTTTTATTATTGAAGTATAATTAACAGTGTTATATTAGTTTCAGTTGTACAATAAAATGTTTCAATAATTTTATACATTATTCAGTGCACATCACAATTACCGTACTCTTAAGGAACTTACCTTTTTTAAAAAAATATTTATTTGAGAGAGGGAGTAGGGGGAGGGGCAGACAGAGAGAAGCAGACTCCCTGCTGAGCATGGAATCCATTGTGGGGCTCGGTCCCAGGACCCTGAGATCACGACCTGAGCCAAAGTCAGACGCTTAACTGACTGAGCCACCCAAGCACCCTAGAACTTACCTTTTTGTGGAATTAAGGAGCAAATGTATATGTGCTTGTGATGGAAAAAATTACTTAACATGTAAGTTAAATGGATGAAACATGGTATGAACTGTAAGAGTATATACTGAAACTAAAAACAGCTTGGTGTTAAATAATAAAAAGAGACTTTTTATTTACTATTTCTTTTTCTTTTTATTCTTTAAAAGATTTTTATTTATTTGACAGGGAGAGAGCAGGAGAGCACAGGCAGGGGGAGTGGCAGAGGGAGAGGGAGAAGCAGACTCCCTGCTGAGCAGGGAGCATGATGTGGGGCTACATCCTAGGACCCTGGGATCATGACCTGAGCCGAAGGCAGTTGCTTAACCAACTGAGCCACCCAGGGCCCTAAAAAGAGGCTTTTTAGATATGTTTTTTGAATAAGATTAAAATAAATAAAAATGAAAAACATTATAAAAACTAATAGTATTGGGGCGCCTGGGTGGTGCAGTTAGTTTAGCGTTTGACTCTTGGTTTTGGCTCAGGTTGTGATCTCAGGACGGTGAGATTGAGCCCTGTGTCAGGCTCCATACTCAGCATGGACTGTGTTTAAGACTCTCTCTCCCTCTCCCTCTCTCCTCTGCTCTCTCTCTCTCTAAAAATAAATAAATACATCTTTTTTAAAAAAGCTAATAGTATTATTGATAATGAACATATATAAAAAAATGCCATCAGGAACACACCTAAATCAAACAAAATTGGATTTATTAACTTGTAGCACTGAGGAACATGGCACATCATGTGGAACCTTGAAGCATCTCAGTGAGAAGGTGTTAGAAAGGACTTCTAGGATTTGGGTTTATGATTTGGGGGAAGGTCAAGAAAGCAAGGGTTTGATGCTGTCAAAAAGCAGAAGTAATTTTGTTATTGGGGATCCTAATAATTCTTTTTTTTTTAATAAAGATTTTATTTATTTGAGAGAGCACAAGAACACGGTGAGGAGCAGAGGAGAAGCAGACTCCCCACTAAACAGGGAGTCCAATGCGGGACTCGATCCTGGGACGCTGGGATCATGATCTGAGCGGAAGGCAGCCACTTAACTGACTGAGCCACCCAGGTGCCCGAGGGATCCTAGTAATTCTTACCTAGAAGGCAGGAAGAACATAGAATGCTAAAACTAGAATTGGTAAGGAAGCAGACATATTAGCATAAAAGGGGAGTGTTTGACCATTTCTTGGTTTGGACAGTGTTGTTTTTGTCTCTGTTCAGATAAAGTCAGAGTGGCTTTGTCTAATTTGGGGTGTTCTCCGAAATTGTTTATGTTCAAATAAAATGTTATGAATACCTTGGCATAGCTCTAAGTGCCGAGCCAACTCCCAGCGACACAAGACCGGAGTGATAGTGACAGACCAAGCCCTGGCTGTCCGGAGCTCCTTTTGTCTTTCTTAGTCTCTAACAGTGATAAGAAAATTCATCAAAGGCTTGGTGGCAAAGACAAATGTTAGGTGTTGTTAGAAGTGCTCTATGCTCTAATAAGTTTGTAGTTGGGATACAGTAAGGATGATAAGAGAATTTTGGAAGGATGGAAAGGTAAGGAGAGGAGAGACCAACTGGTGAATGTTTTTTTTTTTTTTTTTTTTAAGATTTGTTGATTTTAGAGGGAGAGGGAAGGGAGGGGCAGAGGGAGAGAGAATCTTCAAGCGGACTCCCTGCAGAGCATGGAGCCTGATGTGGGGCTCGATCCCACGGCCCACGAGATCATGACCTGAGCCTAAATGAAGAGTTGGATACCCAACTGACTGAGCCACCCAGGCACCCCAGGTGAATGGTTTTTAAATGATCAATTTTGAATATAGTTTAGGTAGATTTCTGAACTGGATTATGGTATGATGAAATTAGTGTTTGTGGACAATACAATTGCCTTTTAAAATTATTAAATATCTAAAAATGATTTTAATGAACATTTTACCTTGTCTATATACTTCAGAATATTTTCCTTAAAAGTATTTGTCCATATACTTTTTTACATTGTTACAATTACTGTTTTGTATTCTGAACTTTAAAAAGTATTTGCTTAATGTACCATTATACACTTTATTCTGTGTTTTTATCTTGTTTGAAGAGGATCATTTCAATAGTTGTCTCTGAGGCTATTTTCTTAGAAAGGGAAAAGCAGTAATATGAAGGATATAACAGACATTTGGGAGGAAGAATTAACAAGCATCTATTACTGATGAGATGGAGTAAGGGAAGAGAAGAATAAAAAATTTTGAATCCTTGAAACTGACAAAGTTGAACTATTATCTATATACATAGTTTCTCAGTTGGATGATGTATTATAATACAGTATCAACAAGAGTTTGTAACACCCACCAGCACTATTTCTTCAAGATATCTTGAAAGCTGCAAAATATACCCGATTGTTAAAATGATCAAGTATTTTTAGGTTGAAGTTTTGACATTTGGTGACAATGGTAGAAAATAATTATGAGGGACACCTGGCTGGCTCAGTTGGTAGAGCATGCACCTCTTGTTGTCAGGGTTGTAAGTTCAAGCTCCCCACATTGGGTGTAGAGATTACTTAAAAATAAAATCTTAAAAAAGAAAAATGTTAAAAATATTAGAAAATAATGATGAGGGTAGAATTTAGTAATGGTAAGATATTCATACTCATATCGAAATTAGAATTTATAATCTGCGTGTGGCTGGGTTCACATCCTATAAAAATTAGTCTGAGAACATGAGTGAAGGCTGGTACTTCCGGGTTAAAATGCCTGGCATCCCCATTGGTATTGGTGGTGCTCATTGGAAGGAACACTAGCCTTTCATCCTTAATTTATTCCCCTTGTGCCTATTTGATAAGGTTGTCTTCTTTAGATGACTTTGAAAAAAAAAAATGTCTTATTTATACACCATGACAAACTAAGGAGAAAAAGGTTCTATCATTGGAGAAGCCTGACTGGTTGAAAGATTATTTTAAACTTTTTTATACTGTAAAAGTTAAAAGGTATACTATACTTAATTTGTTTTAACCATATATAAAATAATTTTAGATATGATGTGTAATACAGATCAAACCACAATATAACACAATATTAAAATTAACATATCTAATTCATGGCCTGTAATTTTAAGAAGTGTGTCACATTATAAAACTCTGTAAGGGAAAAACCTAGAAATGGTTGAAGTTCATTGCAGTGGACTTCAAACCTATCATATAATTGAAGTCCTGAGATTACATTTCATTCTTAAAGCATAAAGTGAAGCTAAAAGAGGAATGTAAAATTCATTAACATTTTATCATTTTATTTAGATTTTTCAATGTTAAATTTTAACAGGGAGCATACTTAACAATGAACATATACCCAAATAATTTAGGATTAGATGATTTACTTCATCTAATTTTACTGTTAGCATAATAGTTTAATTAATTGTTAAAATCTAGATAATAATAAAGCTATTATTCATGATTTAAAAATTTTTTTGACCTTCACCATTTATATTTAACTGGTTTTTCTCTTCAAACTTCATAGCTGTGTCATGTTACAGCTGCATGTATGAAAAATTAATTTATTCTTGCTCGTTTATTTCCTCTTAGAATCCAGTATCATTAATCATTCACTGATGTTGACACTTAAAGTCAAATTTATATATAGATTACCTATTACTTATAAAAGTAATGATGGCTGTTTATATAATGAGTGAAATCTCTTATTCCAAATATATTTTTATTTTATAAAGTACAATTTATTTACACATCGGCGTCTCAGACATTTAAGCAAAGTGAGTACATTATGTATAAATTAAATATGTGTGGATCTTTTTCATATTAACTGTATCATTAACCAGACTTCAGTCACTTGGAGAAACTTGTTGGGAAATTGAAAGGCAGAGTATGAAGTAAGAAAATTATTTACAACACATAGACAAAGGGTTAATGTCCTTGCAGTATAAAGAAGTCTTGTGTATTAGTAAGAAAAAACAAGCATCTTTGTCAAAAACAGGCAAAGGACAGGGACGTAGAAATTCAGAAAAGTATAAATACAGAAACTAAAGAAATATAAGTTTAAAGCAACACTTAACAGATGAGAGTTTGGCAAGTTGTTATTAATACTATTTTAATGATAATACTTGATGTTGTGGAAATTGGAGAGAAATAGTCTCCTATACCTCTGGCAGAGATATATACTGATGCAAGTTTCTACAGTATAATTTGGCAATGCACATCAAAAGCCTGTGAATAGGAATGGATGTACACAGAGATTTTTGTCAAAGCACTTTTTATAAAAACAAAGAATTGTAAACAAATGTTTATTATTAGATGATTGGTTAAAATATAAACCCCCATGTAATGTAGCCAGTTTTTTTAAAATGGTGTTTTTAAAGTTAGATTGTTAAACTGTATTGAGAAGTGTCTTTGATTTCCTTCAGGGTACTTTGAGGACCACTGGGAGGGGGGAGGCCAAACTCCATTCTGCTCAACCAGAGCAGCTTTGTCCCTGTTTTTTTTTTTTTTTTTTTTTTTTAATTTTTTTTTTTTTTTT